>NW_010245544.1:111239-115533 GCF_000690775.1 Eurypyga helias | reverse complement strand
AGCAGGAATAAAACAATACAAGCTCTGCAGTTCCCCTGAGTGAGAGCTATTTAGGTATATCTGTTCAAGGAAATACTTTACACACACACGTTATACCTGCAAGTCTGCAAAATGTATCTACCTATGCACACATGTGATTATGAGCATAGGCACGTGTAGGAATACATTTGCTGGCACAGGTACATGACAGACTTTTTGGATGTATCTGCAAATAGATGGCTAAAATACAAAATTATAGGTATATTTCACAAGTGGTCAGGAACCATAGTTACATCCAGGACCCCAAAAATTCCATTTCCCTAATTATTTTGGGAATTTTTGACTGGAAGCTCAGGGTTGAGCCATGATGCAATTCTCAACCTCAAATATTGAGATCTGGGCAATGAGACAGTTTTAACAGGACTCACTTGCTAGCTGACCCATAAGCAGCCTTTAGGCATCACACAGCAGCAACTGGCCCTCTCCTCCTGCAAGGGAATACCTGTGGATCTCACAGGAGGTAAGAGGCATTCAAGGACCTGGATCTCACAGGAGGTAAGGACATGCATTCAAGACCCACAGAGCTAAAAGGTGCTAAGAGAAACTCAGTTCCCCTTCTTGAACAATTCCCTACTGACAAGACCTTCAGACACAATAGGTTGGTGATGTCCCATGGCAATGGAGAAGCACATGGACCACTTTCACCAGACCCAGACACCTCTTTCTCACCATGGTGTCCCCAGGCTGTGGGACAACACTCCCAGCCAGGCTAAGCCAACCCCTCCCAGCCCGGGAGGGCTGCTCAAGGACTCCAGCCCCTCTCAGACTCAAAACCCATCATCACCATCATCATCTCTTAAAACAAATTCTCTCTCAGACTAAGAAGTTGTGTTCCATGATCTTACATTTATTTTGGCGAAGAACAAGTTAGACACCCTCCAAAATAGGGTTGGTAATACAAATATTGACACAGCAAAGAGGAGAGTGTGCAAGAGCATGGCTGAACAGACAGTCTGAATATGAAATATTTCACAAAAAAATGTCATCTTTATTTAGTCGGTGATGAAATCAGTGACTATTTTAAAAGATTTATAGTTTTTTGTAGCCCAGACACTTATGCCCCCAGGTTATATAGTGGGAATGTGAAGGAGAGGCAGTTTTCACAAGTTATGTTTGGTATTAATGCTGCAAGTTCTCTATATGCGGGGCTCCTGCTGATCTCCATGGAAGTTTCACAGGAGGAAAATTTCTAGGAACAGATAATTAAGCAATACTCCACCAGTCATTTCTACAAAATGGCTTTATACAGTTATGCAAGCTAATTCTTCACACATGCGTGCTCAGTTGCCACATGCTTACTCAGCACAACCAACCATCACAGCATCCAAGGCACACTCAGAGTGTAGAATAAGACAGGCATGTTAAGAAAAATCCCAACACTTCCTTGCAGTGCTATCAAGAGGCATGTACAGTCTGGTGCAGGTCTTGGGCCAAATCATACAGACTGTAGTCCCATGGCTCTTGTGTTTGGTTCATCAGTAATTCTGCAGCCAAAGTGACTGCGGAAGCATTGCATTTGCCTGTCACCTTCCACGTGGATTGCTGATCTAACTTATGTGGGGAAGTCCTGCCTCTCTCCTCCTTTCACGAGGAATAAATGGTATTTAGAAGAAGGGCATCTTTAAGTGGAAAGGGTCTGTTTCTCCACAGCTCCTTTCCTCAGGCAAACAGGATGCAAACCAGACTTGGGGACGTTTTACCAGTAGGAGTGACACTCATTCTCCATTGCTCAATAACAAGCCAAAGTGTAGGGCTAAGGAGAATTAGGACCAAACTACAGAGGTATCAAGGTTTTCAAAGACATCTCTAACTACTGCTCCTCAGCAGCTCCATACGTTTGAGCACTGGTAGCTCAGGAAGGCTGCTGTGCTGTCTCCAGGTTGTCAGCATCTGCCATCAGCTCTGCTTGGGTTGTAGGGGTGCCATACAATATCATCTGTATCCCATCTAACAGGCTTTCGGTCCTCAGAACTTTGCATCTGTGCACCTGCCCCAATTCAACAATGCCAGTGGTAAAGCTGGGTCTGAAGCAAATTATACTTCCCTAGGAAGTTCAGATGTGGGCTTATTTCAATATTCATTTATACTGCTAAAAATATCCCATTTTATTTATTTTTAATAAACATGGTTATTCTATTAGGTTGAAAAAAGTTGATGTGAACTCAACAAGAAACAACTTCCATGCAAACTGCTAAGTTACCAATTAGCTCCTTAAAACAATTGAAAGTCACAGAGAGCCCTCAATGCACAGAGGCTGTTAATTAATTAACATTAGATGTGATTAATAATGAGTCTTGTTTAATAGTAAATATCTGCCTACAATGCCTGCATGTCAGAACAAAAAGCCTTCAGAGAGCAGGCAACTATATTTATCCTGATTGTGTTTGGGATTTTAACATGTTTTGTGCAGGCTGACAAATGGCCTATTAATTATCTAATGTTGTCTGACAACAACAGCTTGATAAAGATGTATGTTTTTGAATTGCTGGATGAAAACTGCTGGAGAAGAGCCCCACAGGGACCTTGCTGTCCTAAAACTGGGCTCCAAGCCATGACAACAGGCAAGACAAAGCCCTATCTCCTGCCACAGCCTTCAGAGATAAAATATGTCTTGGCATTAGGGACATTTTCAGAAAACTGCTTCTGCAATATCTGATTAGGAAAAGGAGGAGTATGTCTTTACTAAATTGGGGTTAAGGCATAATCAATATCATATATGGAGTGTCTGGCCTATTCTGCATAAACACAGGCACTTCATATTATTAAGGAGTCTATAATGCAGAGGAAGCATATGGCAGGACATTGCAGCTCTCTCTATTCTTTTTATTTAGAACTTTATCTTCCAACCTGTTTGACAGCTGCTCCTAAGTGGTTTCACAGTGCCAAATTATTTTTATGATTGTTTGATGTTTTATTCTCCCATTTCAGTTAATGAGATAGGATCCCACAATGGTCATAATTCAGAGCTGTCAGAACTAAAAAGCATGCTTGTGGCAAGATAGCCTGATGGTAAATAAGCCTAAAAGCTGCGGATAATAAAAACTCTCTTATCCAAGTCTCCTCTGCAATCAAAACTTGTTTTGGATCCCTCTTTCCTTTGTGCTCACTTGTACTGCGACTTTCCTCTTTTGGACAGGTAAACTATCAATCTTTGGGTAACGTCACCCTTTTAATTCCGTTCAACCTTTCCTTGTAATGAAATGTGTAGGATACATAGGAAACGTTGAAATGTCTGAAGATATTGAGTGCTATATTATAATTAAAGGGCTTGTGTGCTGTTTATTGTGCCAAGGGAATAATTTGTCATAGATGCTCAGAAGGAACTGTTCAACAAATGACCTTTAAGAGTCCCCAGAAACGCCTTATATCGGGCATCCCCATGGATTTTAATGAAAGCTTTCAAAGTTCCCAGTCTGAATCCTAACTTTTGGAAAGAGAACTGCTGCCTCTTATTCTTACATGATACTGGGAGGATGTAAACAGAGCATGATATACATAAGCAGTCTTGAGTTACACCACAAGACTGAAAGTTTGGGCTTCTTTGTTCCCATCTCCCAAGAGTGTCTGCATGACCTTGCCATTTCATTGCTGGTTGTCTCAGTTTCTCCAGTTAGAAAATACCTGTAAAATACAATACCTATCTTACATAAGTGCTCTGCCAGTTTGTTCAGGAATACACCAGGCAATTCCACTCTGTGGCTCAGACACTACACCACCTCCACTTGTGACCAGCCAGTTATCAAAGCAAGAGCACATTTGCTTTTGGAGTCAAAAATTGTGCAACATGTGGCTTAGGGAAACATCTCAAGCATCAAACATTTGAAGTTACAGCAATTGCACCAACCCATTTATACATGGTTAAACACAAAGGCAACTTTGCATTATTTGGATAGATCAACAGCAGACTTGCAAGAGGAAGGAGAGGAGATGCAGGGTCCTTCCCCAGGTGATGGTAGTGGGGGAGGTGGGACAGGGCACAAACTCCTCAGGCCTTTCTTCTGGAAACCTACACCCATGGGCTAGGACTGGGGTAAGCTTGACTCAACAACTGGAACTTCTAGGAAACCTTCTAACAAATAGTAATTCTGACAGCCAGGCACCTCTGAGCTCTCTTCAGAATAGTTAGCTTACATGCAGGTGATAAGGTGATATATGCATTTCTTATTTCCTACTACATTTAAAAAAAAAAGTCACAGAAATTACTGTGAAGCAAACAAAATATAAGGCACAACACTAACCAGTTGAACCCTGAAAC
>NW_010245544.1:109163-111113 GCF_000690775.1 Eurypyga helias | reverse complement strand
AGGAGATGTGTGGCCCCAGATCTGAGCACTGGATGACCCCCATATGATCTCTGGCAGAGGCCAGCACCAGCTCCTTCAGAGGAAGGCACAACAGTTCCAGGGAGAATTTGCAGTTATGGAAGACCACTCATTCCCCAGGAGTTCACACTCAAAGCTCTTATAGTAAAGTCCATGTCTGAACAAGTCTGCCTTACTTAAGTCAATTCTTAGGCCTTTTTAATACGTCTCATAAGCGAGACAACTGGATAAACCTAATCTCAGGTATTCCACCACATAGGTCTCAGCACAGGTCTCACATGCAGTTAGTTTGTGGTTGGAGCACAGCAAATCAAGACTGCTAGAAGTTTTACATCTCCCATTTTTAAGGCTTACTGCGGATAAAAGGACATAATACTGTACAGGCTGCATACATCAAAATCTGAACACAAGAAAGCAGATTCAGCAGTTGCCCCGGTAGGTTATATGCGAAGGGTGTAAGAAATGTTTTCCCTTTGCATCATTTTCCCAGACTACAGCTAATAAATGTTGTTGTAACTGTAAGATCAGATCCTGGGGATCCGCCAAAAAGCCATGGGAGCAAGTCTGGAGGAGAAGCATGTAGGAGCAGATGAAAGCCAGTTGCACTTCTGCTGTCCACACCAGTTCTGGATTGCATTTGTGCCAAAGCACTGTTTTGGGCAGATACACCTCAACCACACCAATTCCATCAGTCTCGGGGAAGAGGAGGGGCAGGAACATAGCACTGTGCCTCCACTACCCCTGGGCTGCCTGCACCTGAGGGAAGCACTGGAGATAACCAGTGCAGGCAGCCCCAGGGTAGTGTGAGGCTGGCAAAGCACCAGCAGATCCCTCCCAGCATTGGAAGGGCAGGAATATCACATTATTTTCACATTCCTGAGGTTGCAGGCTTGTCATGCGAGACCATCATCGCTATTCAGGTTTTGACATTTATTGAATGGCAAACCCCAGCAGTCCTTTGGCTATAGGGGTCTCAGGTCTTGACCCAAAGCATCCCAAGTCAACAAGACTCTGCATAGAACATTTCATCTGGGTCCACATCAGTTTCCCTGACTGCTTTCGTCTCCAGTTCAGTACAAAGTGTATTTTGGAAAGAGAGGGAAATCTCACTGTGGACAGCACAAGGAAATTTGATAGGGCTTCACAAAGTTCAGGTACTCCTTTTTTCAGTCACAAGGAAAGAAAATTGATGACGCCACAGGTTTAATGCTAATTGATTTATTACCTGCCTAAGCAAATCCTGGGCAATGCAATGGCAGGCTCAGACTTAAAGCAAATGATTTACAAGATAATGTTTGACTCTGGGAAAGGGTAATCAGATCCAGATACAATGGATGATAGGATAATTGAGAAGAAATAAAAGAGGATAAATTGCCATGTTCTAATGAGCTTACAGGACCTAATGGGGAGGACATCAGTTTTAACACTTGGGTTATGAGCTAGGAGCAATGGGGTTTGGGTTTTTTTTCTCTTCAACAGCTAAAGATGTAGTGCTGAAACAAACCAAGATTAATGGTGTCCCACTCACTTACTTAGCCATTCTTTACACCTTCGACAGCTTCCTGCATTAAATGTACGGTTGTTTTTTAACCGGGTTTATCCAAAGCAGCTCACCTTCTTGGAAGCCATATTACCTATTTCTAGGTTAAGGCACATCTGTTGTTTGGGGATGAATGACTCAAAACAGCATTTCTCCTCCTCCTTGCAGCACCAGCTGCCTGATGAGTTTGCAATGTCTTTGCAGGTCTCTTTAGGATCATAGGAATATTCTCAAGCCTTTACACAGTCTCACTGCACTCGGGTTTTGAAGCAGTTGCCAGAGCAATGCTGTCTCACATCATGATTCATTTTTATATCTTTCTCTCCCTCCATCCCACATCACCACCTAGAACCAGGGACACTTTATTGGTATTTCTGATTACTGCTGTAGCC
>NW_010245544.1:95881-109132 GCF_000690775.1 Eurypyga helias | reverse complement strand
GATGGGGGTCTCTCCAGCCCTGATGTAGAAATCCACTATATGAATGGTGCTAGCCACAGAGTAATAAAAAGACAGTGCTGTGTGCTGTTATTGGTAAGGAATACAGAAATGAAGCACTTCCTTAGAGACCAAGCCCATATTCCAGTGCAAGGCTTCCAACAAATGAAGTTTAATATGATGAATTGTGGTACAGTTCCAGAATGAATACAACTCTCAAAAATGCAGCTCCACTGAAGCTTTTAAGTTATAATGTACACAACATGTCCAATACTCCGTTTTAAAGAGAAAGATTCCTAGTTCATATGCACAGAAGTGGCAAAGACCCTTCTTAAGATATGGGAAGCCTATTCTTTTCCTTTTGAATGCCACGCACTTGAGGCATGTAGGCACTAGTTACAAATCCTACACAATCCCAATCCAGGGAGCAGCTTGAGGTGCTCCTTTCCTACAGAGGGAAGGGATGGTAGCAGGGACACACGGTCCCCAGAAGACCATGACACACCAGCGAGCAATCCCTTGATGAGCAGCTTCTGGGCAGGGGGAGCGAAGAAGGACAGTCTGCTCACCCCAGGGAAATACATCCTCCAAAAGACACTCTGAAGAGCAGCTCCAAGGTTTGCTTGTTAAATCAACTTGTAGGTTTTCATTGTCTTGACACAGATTTTAACATTCATTTTAGAATTCGAAACACTAATCATAAAAAGCACAAATTGGTCAACACAATAGTTTGATGCCAGTACTCCTTGGGGGGGGCAGGAAAGGAAAACACTTTCTCCCCAACGAACTCACTAAAATTGAAGGGCTGGATCATAAAAGCTTTGAAATATAGATGCATCTGGCACTGGACACAAGTGTAGTGGTGTCTGCCCCTCTGCAAGGATGGATGCAGTAGCAAACTTGTTCAAGCACTTCTGCCGGAAACCAGGAGCAGGCTTGTATCAGAGATCTTCCCCTTTCCCCCCCAGCCTTATCAAGTATTCCCTGGAGCTAAGCTATTGCACCACTGAATACAGAATCACTTCATGCCAAGGTAAACAAGACTTTCCTAGTTTCTTCCACCAAAAGTTCTCTGCTCTAGTTGTAAAACAAAAAAGTAAAATAAAATATTTATTATCTGTATTAAAAGTCATAACATATTACAAGTCTTAACAGTTTCATTCAGGGAAACCAGCCTGGAGTGGCAAACTTGAAGTGGTTGCAATTAGTACAAGAATTGTTCTACTTGAAGCAACTTGCCTTTTCTGTTTGAAAGGAACACACAGTGCAAGCTTGTCGTGCTGCTGTTGAGCACTTACTGTACAAGCAAACAGGATATGATAGAGGTGACACAAGTAATTGTCTCTATTCACTCTTACAGATAAAATATGGGTTTAATATGCTGGGAAAAAAGGTTGACTGAATATTGAAGATACTGCTTATTTGTTCATAGCCACTGATGGTGGTTTCAATTTTATCTACTAATTTGGCAGCTCTGAGATGGACCCACAGTAGATTCAGCCCTGACTTCCACAGCTATGGGAGTTTTTCCATTGATGTCAGTGGAAGTTGCACTAAACACTAGTGACCTGTGTACACAAAGTCTTCCTTCTGCTGAGCCTCCTAACACTCATCCACCGACAAAATTATAGCACAAAATTGAAATCTTTGTTCTTTTGAGCTGTCACCTTCAGGTCTCTGGTTGCCCACCACACTGGTATGTGCTGATGCTTCACTCAAAACCCTCTCCCGCACCCAGTGCATTTCCTCACGCAGCAGCTGAGCATCCTGTACTGCTGCTCATGCCCAGCAGATCTGAAGGACATAACAAGGAGCCTGAACTTTGCTGCATGCACACCTCACTTGAAATTCAGCAGTGCTGCATGCTATCAGTCCTGCTCCCTCCAAGGACACGGTGCTTCTCCCTTCGCTGCTGTCCACTACTGCCCTTAATGGTTATCCTGACATCATGGCCCTTATGGGACAACAACAGCCACCGGCTTCAGCACAGCTGAGACAGGGCTGAACACCAACACATGCATGCTGTTTCTGTTAGAGATGCAGTATTTGTGCCTCACATCACCTGACTCTGTGTACTCAGTATGAGGAGGCAGACGGAGACTTACAGAGAATTCCGGCAGTTTGCACATAACTGCACGAGCCTTTCTGAATGGCAGACCAAACTAACAGCTCATCAGGAGGCCAGAAATATAGTGGGACTTCCTTTGCAACAAAGGCAAATCACCTGCACCCCCATGCTTGAGGGACAGAGGACCCCACCACGCTCCTCAGCATCTGCAGGGACAGTTGTCAGAGATGGAGAGACACTGAGCTACCGGTGCCTCTCACACCTTTGGGAGCTGGGGCCCTCGTGCATCAGTGTGGCAATCCTGCAGGCACAACAGGTCCTTCTAGGTGCTGCCATATGGATCCTCTTGGCCTTGTATTGCATCTCACCTACCTACATTCTGTCTAGTGGTATTCATTGCCTTAAACATTTTTATGTTATAGAGAGGCTGTGGGTTGGTATTTGCGTTTTGGGTTGTTTTTTAATTTAAACACTATTCCCCATTGCAACCAGCACACTGGGTCTAATGACACACCTGTTCAGTAGGAAACCCGCACCACCCTTCCTGTCTGTAAGAGACTTTTCCTGACGCAAAATCTTCTATTTATTCACAACTTTTCTTCCAAGTCCTTCAAAACCTCTATCTGCCTCCCTGACACATGGAACATCCTTACGCCCATCAAGTAATGAGGGTGTATTTTGGAAGATTCCATCTCCCACAGCTGCCACTGTCTTGTCCCACAGCAACTGATGGAAGCATGGCTACAGCTACCCCTCCTGCAGATCAGGACAGTGTCTACACACATAGCAACTGCTGATATCTGGAGAAAACTACTACAAGAGAGCATTAAAATACCTTGTTGCTGCAGCCACACAGGACAGCTGCTGTCCTTCCCACAGTGCTGTGGCAGGAAATATTTTACTTTCCCTCAGCTGTGCCAACATTTTCAGAGTGCCTTGGCTCTCTAAAGGCAGACTTTTTGACCCTGCATTTAGCACATACACAAGGAGACACAAGCAGACTCACACACATGGACAGCACAGCCCTGCTTGCACACCCACCTCACTCCTGATGTGACTGGCACTTGTCCTGGCTGCGTACAGGTGTGGGTATGCAGAGGAGTCCAGGAGGAATTCCCCAGTATCCACAACACACAGGCAAAACACATCAGGCTGCTCCTCTCAGGCACAGCATGACACAGCTCCAGGCACCTGGGAAGATGCTGTCACGAGTTCCCCCCAACAGGGTTCAAACACCAGCAGCCCAGAGGGATCCTTGGTCAACACACTGGAAGATGGATTGGAAAACCCAGATTCATAGGAAAGGGCTGGAGCACATCTCCTATGGGGACAGGCTGAGTTGGGGGAGTTCAATCTGGAGAAGGCTCTGGGGAGACCTTATTGCAGCCGTCCAGTACCCAAAGGGACTACAAGAAAGCTTGGGAGGGGACTTTTCACAAGCGCAGGGAGTAGAGACAGGACAAGGGGTAACGGGTTTAAACTGAGAGAGGGAGGTTTAGATTAGATATCAGCAAGAAGTTCTTCCTGGAGAGGGTGGGGAGGCACTGGGACAGGTTGCCCAGAGAAGCTGTGGATGCCCCATCCCTGGAAGTGTCCAAGGCCAGGCTGGATGAGGCTTGGAACAACCTGGTCTAGTGGAAGGTGTCCCTGTCCGTGGCAGGGGGGTTGGAACTAGATGGGCTTTAAGGTCCCTTCCAACCCAAACTATTCTGTGATTTGGTTCTCTATTTCATTAGCTTTCCAGGTACTTTCTACCTTGGGTGTTTTTGAAAACTGCTTCTTACCTGCCTGGAGCCTGAGTTTCCCATCTGTGTGGGATAATGTTTCTTGCCCTATTTCATCCCAATTTATCCCTTTAGACCATCCACATTTCAAGGCAACTACTATTATGTGTGCAGAGCAACTGGCACAACTCACCCTGATCTCACTGTAGTCATACAACAACTGTCTTACCAAAAAAGACAAAAAGATAATCTGAACAATTTCCTCATCCCCAAGATTTTTTTTAAACTGATCTTGCTAGCCATCCATATTTAGTATTAGCTATCAGAAAACTTATTTACAAAACATAGACTTTAAATCAGCTGTGTCTGCTTTGGACTTAAAATAGGCCTATAAACCCCAGATGTAAAATATGATTCTAAAAAACTTGTTTGACATGGGAAGCAGAGAAAAATTTTCATTAGAGGTGTTAGCTCATATGGCAATGATTTCAGCTTGATGCCACTAGAAATAACTGAGACACAATGTATTGAGAGTCAGAATGGATAATGGAAACATCAGCTCAGCCTTAGCCCTGGGTGCAGAGCTACCGCTGCTGCGCTACAGCCCCACTGCTTCTGCGTCAGCCAGCAGGTAAAGCTCAGAAAGGGAAAATGCGCATGGGGAGGAAAAAAAAAAAGTAAGGGTGTACAGCATGGATAAGCCATACAGAGATATTGGTAATTTCAAATAGGTACTTCTCAGAGGAGCTGTACTGCACACCTTTGACCTTTAACTGGAGTGCTCAAACATTGCATGTAATGATGACTACCAATGAAAGTCCTATGCTGTGCTTGGCTGCACTTTCTATATGAGTGCCAGCAGTAAGATAAATGATAAACTGGTTCACTGGAGTACTAGTGGTTTGGGGGCTATTGATTTTTGGTCCATTCTCTTTAAAAGTGAGATCTAAAAAGTTGACAGAGGGTCATTAATTTCATCATATACTTGTCGTCTCATCCATAACCAATCCAGGGGCTGAGTGCGCTTGTCACTCTCTGTTTGCACTTTATTTGTTTAGGTTTTCTTTGTGATTCTCCATTTTTCCCCTTTATTTCAGCTTTGTGTTGGTTTTGCTACTGGTTTGTTTTTTTTTTTCTTCCAAATGAACTCCTTGCTTTGGACTCTACTGCAAAAAAATCTCTGGACAAATATGTATTTGTCTTATAATTAAGTTTAGTGGCTTCATTATAAAGCCTGTGCTAGGGGAGGAAGTCACCTGTGTTGAGTGCTATTCATTTAAAAAGAAAGAGACTGCTATAAAAGTCATCAATCTTAATTGTGCAATCTGAAGGATTTTGATTGAATTAACACTTGTCTAAAGACTTCGGAGTCTTATTTGAAAGAAACTTTAAGGAAAGAGTTTAGGAATTTTTCCCCCTCTGAAGTTCCATAGGTCTATGACAGTGTTCTTGGCAATAGGGAAAAGACCGAATTCAAATAAACCATGGCCATAATTAGAAGAGTTCCCTTTCTCATGGTTCTGATTAAGCCCTTGGTGTCTCTGCAATGACATAACTAAGTCTTACCAACTCTTGTTTAAAAAAAAAATTTCAGTGTCGTATCTTAATATTCAGTAAAGTGATAATATACAGATAATTCTCCATAATTCTTAGTATCATATCCAGATACTCCACTGGTCCTAAATATTTGTATTTCATACAACTGGTGGAGAAATATCCATAGGAGGAAGTTATTCACATGCAAGAATTGCATACAGTAGGCAGTTTTTACTAGCTTATGTTGGTAAAATGTATTTCTAGGTAATAGTGTCATCCATTTCCCAACACCAAGTTCATCTGCACTGTCTTTTGTCAGGAACCCAACAGAAAAGTGTATGTAGAAAGTAAAATAAAGTGCGATTAAGTACTACAGGTGATGGCAGAAAAATCCAGTATTAATAATATCGCAACCTGCCAGTAAATCTCTTTTTTTATAGGTAAAGAAATACATTTCTACTTTAAAGTGTGTTTTAATATACTCTTGAGTGCCCAACTAGCTAAACTACCAAGGGAGCTCTACATGATTTAGAAGTTAATCCTTCAAATGGCTAACAATTGAATGCCTCAGCTGTTTGTAGTTTCCTACCACTGGCTAATTTCATTTTTGTTTCATGTGTTCAGTGGCAAGCTTTCATTGTTCAGAGCTCTGACACCAAGGTTGTAAGTGTAGTTAATTTAGTTAAAATGAGGCTGGGAACATTCACGCCATGTTCAGCTTATTATGACTAGGCCTGGTAGAAGTTGAGAAAAATATGCTTAGAGAACAAGCAAAAATTGGGGAAAAAAAAAAAAAAGAGAGACACAAAGGAGATGATCCAAATTTGCCAAACTCATGAGCACCAGGCAGCCTTTTAAAGAGGGGAAAAAAAAATAAAGGAAGATAAAAATGAGGAGAGGGAAAACAACCATTTAAGCCTGCTGTTTTGAGGGCCAAAACCCCCGAATGTGTTAAAATAGTGAATCATCAGCTGTTTTAACAGTGGGTTGGGTTTATGAACTTAGCACTGAGACTACGCTTATCAGTTCCTTCTCTTGTGCCAACAACAAAAAGCCTATCAGTCCCCTTCCTTTTCCAAATCCCATTTTGTTTGTATGCACTTAGAGGTTGGAAAGCTCATAAATGCTCAACAATGTTGCTTATAGCAATTGGTGCTTAGTTCCCTACCTCCTAGGCTGGGAAACACAGATTGAGCTAAGATGATCTATTTTAAGCCAGGACCCAACACCGCCAAGTGAGACTCACCTAAATGCCATAAACGCACCCCAAAAATCAAGACACTTTGCTGCTGTGGCATGAATGGCTGCATCTGTTCAGCTAGTGACCAATGTTCCCATTCACATTCCCAAACATATGCTGAACTTCATCTTGACTGTAGTCACCTCCCCACAGCACATGAGTTTGTTCTCCATAAGATGTTGGGCAACAGCACCCTCAGGGCTTGTTCCCAGGCTGCAAACTGTGCCATGTGCTGAAGGCTGGGGAGCTCCAGCTCTTCCTTGCTGCAGTTCCCAACTTCTTAAAAGCAGCTTCTTATAATCCTAATCATAATCTTGATTAATAGATATTACAACACAGCTCCTGTTTGCCTATAATTATGTTTGACACAAGGATACAAATCAGCAGTTTAACATGCTGGAATAGGATTCATAAGATTATGGACATATACATTTTTATTAAAGCTCTATTGGTTTCTCTTTAGCATTCATCAAATCTCTCCCTTTATACAGAGATAAATATAACTTTTTTCAGAAAGTCATTAATTTTGGAGTTTGAGAAAAATGAAATAGACAAAGTGGGTAATTTTTCACACTTAGAACAATTTCCCTATGATATTGTGACTCTTTCTTGCACTGCTCTGGGAGATTAATATGGCTGTTATTTTCTCCACTAATTGGCTTTACCAATAGCCATGAGAGATAGCACCTAATAAAGCCCAAACAAGAGAGAAAAATGTTAACAGCACTAAGCTGTCCCATAACAAGGGGGTCTATTCATTAAGAAGCAATATTCTATTAGGGGAAATATTTCAAAAATCTGTTTAAAAAATAATTGCAATGTACACTAAAAACCAAAAGCAGGTTACATATGGTTGTTCTGTTCCTTAAAGCACTCCAGCTCTTCACTTAGATGTTCCCTGCACACTGCCCAAGTGAACACTAGCCACCAGCACACGAGAAATCACTATTTCCTTTCCAAGCCAACAAGTCTTCCTCCAGCACACAGGTCTCCATGCCAGGCTTTTTTATACATAAGCACAGGGCTGGGTTAATATCTTCTCCTGACCACTCCCTTTCCCTATTCCAGCATGGTATTGGAGGCTGTCTCAACACTCCAGTTTGAAAGCACATAACACAGGGAGCAATTGCTGTCAGGCACCCCAGAGCTGAAAGATTCCAGCTTGGAACCATGCACATACGGGCCCCCACATGGACCCAGGCCCTTTTAGGGGCTCTGGTAGTAGGAAAGCAGGATTACTCTCTTATAAATGACTGCAACATCCACTAATGAATAGCCTTGTTTGAAAAGAAAGGGTCCTCACTGGCATAGGATCAACCTCCTCCCCTTTCTGCGCTGGGATGAGGAAGTGTCTCCCTGTGATGCCCAGAGCAGAGCTCACCCTCTGGCTTCACACTGCAGGCATGAAGCAGCATCTGAGTTTTCTGGCACTACCAAACCAGGTTGTACAAATAACTTTTATTCTAACGTGAACAAGACTTTTGTCTTACTAATGGATCGGAGACAAGTCATGACACACAGCAGAGGCCATTTTTTCTACATATTTTACTAATTATTAGACTAGGTAGGTACATGTAAAAAGTTGTCAACATAGTCCCAATAACCTCCTTCCAACGTTGGCATTTGAACCTTCTCTCACCAAAGTTATACTTTGCCAAACAGCAACAGCTACCCAGGACCTTGCAGGAATCCCACTAGAAGGGAAGGCATCCATCCAAACACCATCTGCAATTCTGCTTCTTCCCAGGCACATCAGCCCCAAAACAGAGACAGTAATCAGCAACTTGCTTTTACAGACATCTCAGTGAGTACCTGGTTCCTAGGAAACTACTCTGTCCCCCTTTAATCTGAAATTATCCTAAAAAGCTGTAAGAAGAGTCCAATTAACATATGTAATATGCAAATATGCCAATCCTCTCAGTGAAATTAATTTATTGCTAATGTAAAAAGGTTTGGCTGTTTCACAATGCAACCTGCACTAGGAACAGAGATCTGATAAATAACACATCCATTTAAACACACAAAGGTATGCAGTTCGTACGAACACAGACACCTAAACTGCAGATGGGACACCAGCAGTGTCTAAAAGCTCTGCTATCAGATCAGAGAGGGGGTCATAAGCCACAAGCACTTTCACATCTAAAATAAAAAAAAAAAATAATAAGCAGCATCACACTGTCACAACTCCAGGCACCCACAAATACCTTGACCCAGGACACTCCATTTGCAGCAGTACAGCTGGGACATTTTCTAAATATGTTTCCAACCTATAGTCATTGTGCTCAGTAGCCAAGATGTTAAATTAACACTTTCCTAAATAAAGCAACTCTGGATTACTATCTAGGAATGACTGCTTCCAGTGTTCTTTACATCAAGGTAGGGCAGTTAAAGTAATACTCAGGAATTTAGCTGAAGTCCCTACACAAAGTGCTACACTAGATGTAAAACCTCAGCACCGTATTTGAGAGGTACATTAAAGGAACATTTCACTCCAGGTGAGTTTTATCTTGATGGAAGGCAAGCTCCTAATCACAACAACTCTGCACAGCTGGTATTTCATTTCACTCCAGCTCCTGCCTGGCCTTTGTGTTCTCCACCATGAAGAGTGCAAGTGTAGGTACAAAGAGCATCTTGCAAAGATGCTGCAGTTAGGACAAGTCAGCATTTCTCCACCAAGTCAGACAATGTCTGTAGTGTCCCCCAGGTGCATTTTGTATTTATAACTATTATTGATACTTTAGAGGTCAAGATGGAGCAATTTACCTTCCCCCTGCAATACCTTCCAACGAGGTTTAACAATATCCTACAAGGGATTAAATTTCACAGGAATAGTGTCTCTGTCCTTCACCCCATGACTATTATTTGTCTTCCCAGTTTTCCACCATTTAAACAGATAATCAGGTGCTACTGAAGGAAACTAAGTGAAAATAACAAATAAAGGTCTATTAAACAATTAATCTGTAGCATGATATTGTTCATTTCTATCAAATGAGAAAGGCTGAGGTGGTGGTGGAGGACAAGAGAAGTCCAAGTATCCAGAACAGATGAAAGAATTCAGTGTTTAAATACACAATTTTTGAATGAATGAATTGTTCTATAGAGGCTTTGGTGTGATAAGATACTGAAAGTCACCTTAAGAAAACACTGTCCACAGTTCCACAGACACAACTCCCACTCGCCCCACTCAACATATTAAGTGTGCCACTCCAACAACAGTGAGCTTAACTGGGTTTTTCCCCAAACCTGGAAACGCAGCAGGGGCAGCAGAGCAGCACCCACAGAGCTTTCTGTCAGTTTTCATCAATCTGGCCATAAGCACCCAGATTACCATTTCAACATTCAGGGAAAAAAGGAGAGGTTTTTTACAGGTGCATAAAGTGTAGAGGAAGAAGCTGAAAGACCATTACTCCATTAAGCTACCGATTTACATAAACCAAGCTTAGAGAAAGCTTAAAACTTTCACCCAAGAACTTAGCTTAAGCATTTAGACTAAACAAAATTAGCAGAACATCCTACCTGCTTGAGAGCTGGAGCAGGGGCTTTAACCTACCCCTCAGCACCACAGACACCAGCCAAGAATTCCTGAGCACCCACAGCCAATTTTATACCTGCTTGTCACAGCTGAACCTGGTGAGCTGTGTAACTCAAAACACCTGCAACCTCCAGTAGCAACCAGCAGGCTGAGTCCTCCTACACCAGGCAGCAGGTACTGCCCGGGCTACACCAAAATTTAATATCCAGGCATTTAAACCCTATTTATATACATATTGTATATAATAATTGTATATTAACATTGCCAGCACTCAACAAAAAACAAAGACTGAGAGCTCAGAGCAAGACCAAAAGAAACACACACATGCAGCCCAAAATGTGCTCACACACAGCTTGTAACAAGCCCATTTCTGAAATTTAACCAACCTGTGTCCTTCTGCAGGTGGCTGTGGGCAGGTTGGTTGGTATTGCTCAGGGAACCCCTCCAGCGTGACCCATCCTGTGGAGGGATAATTGCAGCTACCTGGTACCCGCCCAGGGCAGTATCCCCTCCATTACAGTATTGGCCAACAATCAAGGAATTGAAGGTTCCTCTTATCCAAATTAGAGTGGTGCCAGCCCCTCTGCCGGGCCCTCCTTCAGCTGTCAGAGCTGCTAATGCTAACGCTTCGGATGTCACTGGAAGTGACACTTCTGGCTGCTTCAAAGGAACAGATAATTAAGTTAATTTTTTAAGCCTACAGTGGAAAGTTTTCCACCCATAAAGTTGAGAAAGTGAATTTTTTCTTTAGTATCAGGCACTTCTCTCCTTGAAATAGCACCTGTTGTATTCAGTGGGACCCATCATTTGTCTCCTGGAAATAGCAGGGATGATTTGGATCTCTCACAGTGTTTACACCTCCGCTCTGCCATGGGTTTCAGCAAAGGTTTTTCCCTGCTGACATCAGTGGAACTAAGTAAGAAGCAGCCCCCACAATTCTTCTTGGGAACTTCAGCCATAACATAAACCAGTAGTAGCTGCTTTTCCAACAAGTAGGGAGCAATGATTTCCTAATTAGAAAAAATCCTGCACTTTTTATTGCAAATGTGTATCTAGGAAGTCAAAATGTACAAATTAATATCACAGGTACCAAAATACTGCACACAGAGGCATTGTTATTACACTTAAGGCTGTACCAATGTTTCTCTTTCAGTGGTTTATAACTTGGCTTAAAATTTTATTCCTGGCTGAAAACTGGCACAAAATTTGAAAATTTGACAAAAGCCAGTAGGCAACTATAAAACTATAAAAAGTAGGGAAATATTAAACATCCTTTTTACCGTAAAGATAATATTTTTATTTGGAAGATGAAAGGAATTTTAAAAAGATGTGGTATTCCAGCCAGTGCTCTTTTGTGGGGAAAAAATGTTCTTCTTTGCCCTGTCCTCCCGCAAGATTGCTGAAAAATCAACACATTTTTTAGCAGAAGCTTTTGAAAACAAAGGAGAAGAATGGGTCCAGTTTTCAAAATGGTCTGCCTTTCTTTCTTATAGCAAAAGCAGCAGCATAAACCTGTATGTGCCCAAATAATTATTTCTATATATTATTCATGCAACTACATGTTGATCAACACTACACAATGCTACAGAAAAGTTTTTTGGTGTGAGACTAACTAAAGCTGCAGAAACAAACAGAAAAAGAACTAAAATGCAGCCAGGAAATAACAGAAGTTAAATCATAGGGTAGTAATGTTATTTTTTGTTTTTCTAACTAAGGTAAGGCAAAAAGTAGGTCTACTCTACCTAGATTTCAATAAAACACTTGATGCAATAATACATTGAGATTATTAGCTAAAATTATAAAGATGGAGATGTGCACAAAAAGACTTCTTGGTTAGGCAGAGCATTGGCTATGGCTACGAAAGGAGAAATATCACATTGCAGGATGCAATAGTGAATTTGGCAGGAATCAGGCTAATGACAGATAAGAAAAAGGAGAGAATCACCACCATTTGAGAAGAAGATGAAAATATCATTTGGGGAGACTCAGGTGACTTTGAGGAGTGGAGTGGTGGAACTGGGATGAAATAATCTGTGCTTGGCAATGAAACAAAGAAAACATGCCCAAAAGCTGATACTTCAGATCTGGAAACACGAGCGGAGGCAGATCTCCTCCTCTGGTTGATCATACCAACCCATAGTTTTATGATCATCTTGTATGAGTCAGGAGTGATGGTTCCTGACAGGGAGAATTCACCTCACCGCACCTGGCATTGGTAAGAAATGTGTCAGATAAGGCTAGGCACAGTTCTGGTCATTATGGTTCAAAAAGCATGAGTTGAAGCTGGAGCGTGAGGAAGGACTGCCAAAGTTACCAGTGAAGCGAGAACTGAGGAAGGGAGAATAAAACATCCTCCCTGATTCAGCTCAGCAAAACTAAGGTTAAAAGTAGATAATGTACCCTCCACTAACAGCTCAGGAGGGTAAGCACCAGAAAAGGAAGTTATTTAATCTAAACAGCAAGGCTGACACCAGTACAACCCAGTGAGGACTGGCTATGGAGTACACAGCCTGGAACTCGAGCAGCTTCTAGCCGTCAGAGCAATCGTGTTCTGGGTGAGTTGCTGAAGTTTTACAATACTGTTTCTATTCCAACAATATTTATTTACTGTCATGATTTTTCTGTATTTAAAAACCAAATGGCTTTAGAACAGCCTGGCTAAAGGGACACACAGGAAGTCAGCCCCCAGCTCCCGTTTGGTTACCGTAGGAACCCAGTTTATGCCGCTAAAAATCCCATCCCAACAAAATAATTTTCCAACATTTGTGGACATCTTACAGGGCATCCCAAACTGCCTTTCAGTTATAGAACAGTATTTGAGTCAGAATAATTGAGCATATAAATAAATAAAATAATATAATAAAACATAGGAAGTGAAATGGGATTTTGGTGATGAAAAGCAATATTTTGCACTTCCAGCATCACCCACCTCCTGTGTTAGAAACAATAAATAATTAAGCCTCTGAGGCAGAGCTAAGCAGCGCCTGTGATAGTATCATGACAGTCGCTGCTAAATGCTGCTGAGTGATTGAAAAATGTTAATAGTATGATGTGAAATATAGGATAAATCCCTATTTCAGAATGAGATAAGCAAGGCTCAAGGTGATAAAGGAGCTCGTGCCAAATCCCACAAAAAGGTCTCCTCAGTGGGACA
>NW_010245544.1:37602-90850 GCF_000690775.1 Eurypyga helias | reverse complement strand
CAGGATGCCTTAAATAGGTATTTAGAGCCATGATCTTTCTTAGGACTAAGCACCACCATGTAGATACTTGTCACCTCACAGTCCTGGTTTCATAAGCTTTCCGAGCCTCTCTTACCCTCTTTTGCAGCATCAACGAGGGACCAACCCCATAGTCCCATGGCATCAAGAGCTCCCACCAGTGTGTTCCAGCACTGGGCTCAGACACAGCTGGTGGGTTTGTGCACGGGGCTGCGAGCACCACCAAAACCTACCAATGACCAGAAACTGGTCTAGCAAAGCACCATTCACAAACTATCGAAATATAGCCCTGTATAAAATATTTTTATTACGTACATTATTCTGGTTTTCTTAAGGAAAAAAAAGGCATTTTTTCCAAGTGAAAATCATGGGGGTTTTAAGGTAAAAAGTGTGTCTCTGCTTGGCAGAGGGTGGAATATCCCAGTCACACTGGAAAACCACTGCGTGCTGGCTAGATATTAGCCTGGATCCAATTAGAAACACTTTTCAGTTTTAACCCAGGTGGAATTGCACGATTATAACAGCAAAAGCCTGTGCTTGAGAGGAAATGGAGAAAGTTGTTCTTGCTGAAGAAAGGAATAAAGGTCTGTTCAGTGCTTCACAAAAATCTCACACAAAGCAGGCGAGCCCAGCACAGCTCTCAGACTGAAGATCAAAACCAATTTTGTGCTGGATGGTTAGTACCAGGTACTGAGGGCTCATTTGTCCCTCTAGGAGGGGAGGAAGCAAACTGGTTTTCCATCAGGGAGACAGCCAGCTCCTCCAGACCTTGATGGACACCGTCCATACAAAACTGCTCCACCTAAGCACCTCTCCTTCTCAATACTTGCCTGTACCCAAACCAGTCTTGTAAGAGAAGTCCACCAGTTCAAGACGGCTCCTTCAAAGAACTTGGCCAGTTTGCACCGATTTGAATAAGGGAAATACCGTGAGTTGCTCAAAGCCACCCTACATCACACTGAAAAGTATGCAGCCATGGACACTGTGCAACACCCAAGCTCAGGAACATCACACAGGCACAGGTTGTGTCTGTACCTACAGCACCGACAGCCCCAGATCCTTGTGCAGGTCCCTGGGGACTCTGATAGTGCCAACAAGCACATGGCCAGGACTTGCTTCGACTGGTGCCTAAACCTTACAAGGCTGAAATGGTTTCAACAATGCTTTCACAAACTGGTGTAAAAAGCCTAAAATTCTGTACTGGATATGATTTCTTCTGAATAAAGAAATAATATGTTCACACCAGCTTAATTACACTGGAAATTCACTTTAAATCGCTTTGAAAACCATGAAGGAGACAAATAAATGGCATGCACCCCCAAATGTACATGAACACCTACAAAAAAAGGTGCACTGCTCTAGAACCTGTCTGTATTTTGCTCCCAAGACACAAAGACGCTTTCAAGAACTTTCACAAACGTAAGCTTCCTTTATTTAATGAAAATTATGATTCTGACACCCGTGAGCAACAACGCTGAGAGAGTTACCAAGTAAGGTCATGTTTGTCACAAAATTAAGCAAGTGGACAATATGATACAGGAAAAAACTCTATTCCACCCGCTGATTCCTAGTTCCTATTTTTCTCATATGGTATGAAAGAAGAAAAATATTTGGATTTTTCTGTACCAGAATCCTACCATGCCCAAGACTGTCATGTAGTTACAGAATACTAATTAACAGATAGCTATAGTAAGACATCATTTTATAGCATAAACCACAAACTGAACCAGGTCTTTAAGGGTTGACGGTTAAGGGATACAGATAGCTTCTTTTTAATCACCTGCTGTAAATTTTTTGAACTCTTCCTGGCTGTCTTTTCTGGGTCATTTTCAGAAGCAGATGTATCAAAATACTCTACCATGTGTCTGACCCAAACACGATGAAGACAGGAATCTTCACAAAAGACAAGGAAAAGGAAAGAAAAAGATAAAAAGAAAAATAAAAGCCTATCCTCAGAAGATATGCAGACCCATATTAAAAATGCAGGAGGTTGAGATAGTTTGGATAAATGCCCAAACTTCTGAGAGTTTAATCAAAACTAAACCAACCAATCCTCTTCCGCTTTTGAGATTTGCCCAGCAACAATTACGATCAGTTTTAAAAACCACAAGTACTTAATAAAAACTAGAATATTATAAATCTTCTGCCACATGAAGCTAATAAAAATAAATAATAATAATAAATTTTAATGTTTAAGGCACCCAGGCCCAAAGGCACTAACCTGTATTTGTGCCTCAAGTCAATGATATTAATAGTTCTAGAAATATTTGGATAAATGTATTTTTTGCAAAAGAGTATTTTTTCTATACACTTGCCAGGTTTCAAAGCGATTATATTGACTGCACTAGGCCTTGTAATGAGATTAAGACATTATTCCATTTACACGTTCATCTGACATTATTAAATCTCTATTTGTTTCTATCCCAGAGAATTTAGAAATATGTTCCAGGGTGCATATTGTTGGCCATATGGACCCTCATCAACCTCATTCTTTACAGCTCTACATTCAAGGTAACAGCACCGATGTTGTTAACTCTTCAGCCTGGGATGCCTACAGCCAAACAGCCCCAGACATCTCTTTTGGACCACAAAAACTCATTTATTTTGCTAGCCCTGGAAGTGAGACTTTTTGTTTCCCACTGCTTCATCCTAACTACTTCTCCTATTCAGTGAAGTGTAGA
The DNA here is from genome assembly GCF_000690775.1 of Eurypyga helias. Taxonomy (NCBI): domain Eukaryota; kingdom Metazoa; phylum Chordata; class Aves; order Eurypygiformes; family Eurypygidae; genus Eurypyga; species Eurypyga helias. The sequence goes on along the minus strand of NW_010245544.1, from coordinate 88,151 downwards.
CTATCCTGTAACAGTGTGGTTGACATCATCACAAATCCAGCAGGTCTCTAAGAAATCTACATCTCCTACGCACTACAGAAAACGTCCCTTTTTAAGGCAAAGTGTTTGGTTTTACTGGCCTTGTTCTTGTGGGAAGAGCAGATGTAAGACATCAATCACCACTTTGAAAAGTTTGGAAATGATGGCTAACTGCAGTGTGATTTCAGTGGCATGATCCCACAGGCAGTGGGTTGTCCCTGAGCCCCAAATCTGAGCTCTTTTTCTACTTGTATCCAAGAAAAATTCCCATATAAATCTTCCATTGGCTTTTTCCACCAGTAGGGATAACTAAAAGCTAAGCAGAGATATTTTAATTGCTCCAGTTAATAAAGTAATGCACTATCGAGCGAGTGGTGTGTATTAATGTTCAGGAAATGCACGATTGTGCTTTTCATCCTCAGGGGCTGGGTCACAGCATCCTGGTGAAAGCGGCAGGTAGTGTTTTCACTTAGCATCATTCATTCGTAAAAACAAAAATCGAAAGCAAACACACACGCAAAAAAGATCCTATTTTGGGAATATGTTGGAACACTTCTAGAAATGGCTGAAACTGTTTTCATAATCCTTCCACTTGTAAGGCCAAATGCCTTAATTACCATGAGACCAACTAGCTACAGAAGGCTCAGAAAGAGCCATAAAAACATTTTGGAGTGGCTTAAAATAGCTTTTCCTCCTCCTAAAAATAGAACAATGTACAGAGAAAACACTTCGACCCCTTTTCGAGGAGACTGAGAAGCCTGAGGCTAGCCCCAGCGGGGAGACAGGGATCCCCCAGCCCCGGCACCACAGCATTCTCCACTCCTACTCTCCCAGGCCAGGATGCTGTGCCAAAAGCATGATGCTCTCCTGTATCAAAACCCATTTCTAGCCTGTACTGAGCCTGACCAGCCTTGGGTCTTGAGCCAGAATGATTTTTCTGGGAGGAAATTCCACATTTGGGAGGGAAAGGATGAAGCATTTAAAAAGGTCAGCTTGCCAGCAGAAAAAAAAAGGCAGTTATAGGAATAAAGGGAAGGAAAACATTTCCTGGGTCACTGAGTTTTGTCCAGCGCTACCAGAAGGAACTAATTCATATATCGTCTTTCACAAACTGACCCAGCTCTTGCAACAGGCGGAAACCTTGGGATCCACCTCAAAAACAGCGCACGAGCCCCTGCAACGGCCGGCAGCGCCTCTGCAGCTCCCGTCCCCCGCTGCTGCAACCTTCGCAAAGGTGCAAAGAGCAATATAACATTGCCAAAATGCGTGCTTAACCCAGAAGGCACACGCTTTCTTTTTTTTTTCCCAAAGCATCTGCTGCAGAAGAGGCCCCTCCATAGCACCATTTCATGAGTTCAAAAAGCAGAGGGAAGACCTAGGGGAAAACACAAACTTTCCTGTCTGATGGGGACAAGCTTGCAGGTCAAGGAGCCAGAGACTGGCACCATGGAAGGAGACTTGGACCCTCTCCTGCAAAAACACAGGCTTCAGCACAGTCTCAACACTGATGACTTATTGAAATTTGGCAAGTCCCTCATCCTCCCAGCCTCAGTTTTCCAGTCTGCATCAGCATAATTATTTACCCATCCTTGTAAAGGGCTTCGTCATCCGTAGATGTCCACACCCACTGGGACAGCCCTGACACTAATTTCTGCTTCATATCAGATTATGCGATCGTTATTAACCTTCCAGCTTTCAGCACTGAAGGGTCAAATCCATCTCAGCTTAGCAGATGAAGCTCTCCTGACTCCACTTAAGTCACAGCCGCTTACTCCAGGACTGGATTTAGTCCTGGGCATTTTTCAATTTAAAATACACTGGCAAGGCAAAGCCACCACTGTTCCTTCCAGGGGTGGTCTGATTTCATTTACAAGTATTTGTGCTGGCAAGTCCTACATAATGTTCAGATGCAATTGTGCCTGAGTATTAAATATAATGGGTTAGATGTTATGAATAGGAAAATGAGATAACTTGGTAAAGGAGGTTTGACAGCAAGAGTGAAAGAATGAAGATTCAACTTAAGCTGCTGAAAGCCTAACAAGATAAAGACAGGCAGGGGAGAGTTCCCTTAAATGTGATGAAAATAAGGCCTGAAGGGGTGGAATGATAGAGAGGCTGAGGAGTACATGCTTCAAGACAGAAGATGAATGTGCCCAACATGACAGCAACATGTAGCTAAATTAATCAAAGTACCCACAGCACTAAATAGAACCAAAACATATAGATTTATGCAGAAATCCCAGCACAGCGGATGTGAGACACACAGAAGGATGCATCTTTTCTACCTAAATTAATTTTCCACATTTTTGGTCGTTGGCTTTTATCATCCTGTGTCCCTAGAAACATCATAAATCTACCCTTTACATTTTAAATGCCTGCCGCCTGCTTCAGCATTGCACCCACCATCCCCACAGCACACGCGATTACGTCTCCCCATTAAAGACATCACGGCATAGGTCATATATCCTGAAGCTACATTACCAGGAAAAGTTTCCTAAAAATCACAGCGGCTCGCGACTGTGTGACAAAAACAAACTGTTACAACCACCAATATTTCTCCTTGAAAGTATAATTTTAAGTTAATTCCATTCCCATGATTTACAGCCTTTGTTGAGCCCAGTGTTTTTGCCGGGCAGAAGCAGCCCAGCTCGCAGCCGCTCTGCTCGTCCTCCTCCTCCTCCCCACGCTGCTGCCGTGCCCCCAGCTTCTCCGGAGACTTCTCTGGAGGCTCCCCTGCTCCCGCAGCATTTGCAGAGGTTGGGAGTTTGACTTCCAGACCCTCTCGACTGCCAAAGGGCAGGCAGTAAATTTGGGGTCGGTGCCCCCCTGACTTGGGTTTTAATCAGTGGCTGCCTGTCTTGCTCCGAAGGTAAACTCCCAATCAAGGCAGCTGCTAGACATTAAGTAAGTCCAGATCAGATCAGAGCCTGATCCCGCTTGCACTCAGAGTGCAAATTTCAGTGTAATTTGAGTTTGGAGCAGAATTTGGCCTCAGTGATTCAAGCAAGAGCCCCCAGCCTGCACTGCAAGCCCAGTGAAGGGAAGGCAAAGTAATGCTCTCAGCGTGGAGACCCCGGGAGCTGAACGAACTCAGAGCATTCATTGTCGCGTCCCAGATACATGCTGGATGCCAACTTGTTGCCCCACATTGTGCCTTTAAACATCCCCTTCCCTTACAAATGCCCAGGGGCAAGGGGCCATGACTTATCTAAGGAAAGCCGGGGGCTGGAGAGGATGATGTCTGGGTGCATCCCTCCTTCCCAGAGAGCGGCTGAGTGACAGCAGGGCTTGGACCAGAGGAGGTCCCGTGGTTCCCAGCCCAGCTGCTGCTCCCAGAGAGGCAGCACCTTCCCAGGCTTTGACATGCAAGGGGCTTAGACCAGTTTTGTTCTGAGACCCAGGGCTGCTCTCCCCCTCCCCACCCTATACCAACCCCAGGCCTCTCAATGGAAGGTGACAGGGATTAGAGGTTTGAATTATTTGCTAAATTTTTTACTTTTCTTTGTTTTTTAAAGAACTCCTGGATGGCAACGTGACTTTTCCGTCTGCAAGAGGTTAGGCAACTGAAAGTGAAGGGTGACAGAGAGGAGGACTCAGCCTTACTATCCATAGTCAAGCTTCTGGGAGGACCAACTTCCGCCTCACTCCACTGTTCTGTTACAGATTGATCTTTTTTTATGAGCCTTGACTCAGAGAAGTCGGTTAAGAAACGCAGAGCGGGGTGCAAACTCAATCCAAATAGCACCAAGGCACACTTTGTTTGCTTATAGGTAGGCTTACGAGATGCAAAGAGAGTGAAAAAAAAGGGCATTGCCTGGCACTAACACTCCCTCTATTGGAAAAAGAGTATTTTTCTAGGAATGTGCATTATATTCCCTAGAACAATGTAAAATAAAGTGATTAGCACACCAAAAAGAAGTCTCTTAATTTATTGGAAAAAGGGCTGAGCAACCAGGGCATTATTTTCCACTTTGCAGAGAGCAAGGAAAAGTAGTACACTACAAAAATAAACCACGTTATTAAAACCCACCATATTAGATACAATTTAGACTTGCAAAATACGGGGTCCATTACAAAAAAATTCCATTTATTTACAGTCTACTGCATGATCCCCATTCTCCTGTGGTTATGCCCTGGCGTGGCACCCAGCAGCTCCCCAGACAATTAGCACAGCGTAGAACCCAGATGCATGGGTTTCTGAACAGAGGGGCTCCTTTAGCCTTCTGCTGCCCCTGACAGAAAACAATGCTATGATGACACAGCACAAACACGTTCTCCATCCGACATCATTTTTATGTAATACGTGAAACGAGCCAGAAAGAGCTGTCAGAGATTTAAATCCCACAGGAAGGAGTAAAAGTGAGAATGTGGTTTCTATGCTTCTTCCCTTCCTCTGCCCTTTTTTCCTATAACTAAATGGGGAATAGGGTTTTCCCTGTGTGGCAGGATCACACAAAGAAGCTCCTGGAGATGAGAGAGGGACCAAGGAAGCCTAACCTCAGCTCCAGCTTTTCTCACAAACAAGGATTTTACCTTTAAGAAGTATAGAAGACCTAATATTGTTCCATCTGTACAAAATGGATTATTTGAGACAAACATATTACTGGTGTAAATCAGGAATGTTCCCCAGGATTCAACAGAAATGTGGATTTATGCCTGCTGGAGATTTATTGTCTGTAGGAAGATGACTAGGGCAAGACAGCCAGGACCTCACTATGCTCCCAAAATAGATTAGCATCACTTGTTTTCACCAGCCAGCTCCAAAACACAAATCTTGGTTGAGGATACAGCATCTGACCCCACAAAAAGTGAAGGTTCCCGAAGCTGGGAACTGATTTGTCTGAGGCATGTGTCTCACAGGTAGAGAAGAGGAACTTTTCAAGCAGCCTGGGTCTAGCTGAGGAGGCCCCGCTTCCTTCCACCCTGCCCTCCTCCACATTTCGGGGGGTTTAAAGCAATCTGCTGGGAGAGGTGGCATCAGCAGGTGCCTTGAAGAGCCAGAGGTACGATCTCAAAACCATATAAAAAAATAAATGCAAGATGCTTCAAATCTGGTCACACTCTGCATCTCCAGCGGTGCTGGGAGGGCTTCGGGATGCACTCCCACCTTTGGATGCAGACAGCTGTGAACGCCAGCTCTGAGCATTTAACATGAGTTTAACAGGTTTAAGCCTGTTTCCCCACATTAAGTATGGATGCGTACACTGGAAGAACAAGAGATTAGCACATGGTGCTCACTGGAGGAGAGACATCTGCAAAGCAGGAGTATTAAGTGGGGATTTACTAACTATTAGCTCCATCCGAAAAAACAATCCGTTTGGAGTCCTGTTACCGTTTTCCAGTATGGAACATGAAGCTCTCAGCCCCTCTTTGTGCGACACCAATAATGGAGAGAGGGATGGATGAACCTGATTATGGGGAGAATGTTCAAAACCTGAAGGATATTTAAGCAAAAACAATTAAAAAATAGAATTTGGTAATATGGGGTTAGATTTGTGAAGAAAGGGTACAGAACACAAACTAGGTTTAAGGTAGGACTTCAAACCTTTTGGGGAGTCTTTGCAAAATTGTTTTAAACATCTATTAAAAATCAAGGTGTATCACAAAAATATTACCGCTTTTTAAAGATAAATTTTCATTTTCTTTTGAGAAAAACAAACTTTTAAAATGTCTGAGGAAACTTCCTTTGTTGCTATTGGGAAAAAAATACAGTTCTCCAAGGAAAGTTGCCACAATGCTGCCATTTTTCAGTTATCTCTGCAGACAATTTTCAAATACTCCTGTACTGAGAAACACCACGTTTAACCCAGGTATCGCTGTATCTGAGCAGGAGATGGCCGTGAGAAGGAGAACTACCTGGGTTCTACTACAAATAGGACCAGACAAAACCCTAGACAAAACCAGGGCAAAACCTTGCAGAGAGGAAGAGGGCAGCTGAGCTCAAGTAGAGCTCCTCTCACCAAAACCTACAGATTGCAATCTATAATTTAAAGTTAGATTACCTCCTTCTTTAGCAATACAGTGATTTATACCTCAATTCCCTTGCCCTGCTCAGCCTATGAGATGTGATAGCAACGCAGGACAAGGCAAAAAAGATGAAAGTTAAATTGATCATACTTTTTATTTGGGGGGGTGGTGGGGGAATATAGATATTCTTTCATTCCAAGCCTCACATAAAACAGCACTGCTACTACTGGGTTTTTCTGAGACTCCAAAATAAATACACATCCACAAGACTTATTCTCATATTTCCAGCTACAGCAGAGGCATCCAGGGTTTTGCTGCTTCTACCTTGGATGCATTTGCCTGTGTTGATTCAGAAGCAGACTATCGTATAGGACCTTAAATTCTGTATGACTCTGTGTAATGTAATGAACACCAACAGACTTTAAATTTCCTGTATCTCATGGGTGCTTTTTATTGCATTACATGGCAAAAATCCAAGAAAAAATTCACAGGGAGGAAAAAAAATTAAAACATGAAAACTGTATTGCTACTGAATTTTCCAACAATATCACAGGAATGTGATCTCCCCTTAATATACATACTGATGATCTATTTGGAATTTTTATCCGCAGTTATGAAGAAAAAGAAAATGTTATTCCCTCAGAGGCCAATTTTCATCTTGCTCTGGAATTCTCATTTAAACATCTTAGAGAACACTGTGCCTTCTCTAGATATTAACTACTATTTGTCTCTGGCTTGAGGCTCACGTCTGTTACTGTATGAGCTACATGGAAACAAATTCCTAATCATATTTCTGACAAGAGCCCTCACAATCTAGTTGGCTGCCGTCATCCCATTTCCAGTATTTCACTAGTAAAAACGTAGGAAAGGTTTAGTCTCCTCTTACCCAGCATGTGTAACTCCCATTAGCGGGAGTTACCATGTGTGCAGATCAAGAGAATATATTGTTTAAGGAGGTGAACTGCACGGCAAGCGCCGCTGCCATGGCTCAGTTTCAGACTCCAGGATGTAGATATATGGGGAAGAGTGTGCAATAATTGAAGCAAATGCCTGGATCCTTCTCTCACACTGACAGCCATCAGGGTAAGGTGGGCTGAAGCCAGGCTGAGGATCCAGGGTATTGCACAAGTGAGGGAAAGGGCCGGAGAGCTCTGCCCTGTTTTACAAAACGAACGGCTCCGACACTAACAACCACGATGCAGAAATCCCGAGAGCCTTTTGCTGCTGCGAAGAGCAGCAGTGACAGTGATGAAACCTTCATCCTATTTGTTCCTACTTGACATAGCACGTAAGCACACCAGTGTTTCAGGTTTGGTTGTCCACTGCCTTGCAACCTGCATAGGCAATTATATCTGTGCACATTGGGTGTCATCCTGATCTGGCAGCATTTAACATGCCTCTGCCCTGTGGGTTTACGTGCAAATCGCCACACTCAAGTTCATAGTTATATTGAATTAGATATTACAAATGGCCAAGATCAAGCCACAGCAATTATCTCAATGATTTTATTATTTCTTTTTACCTACATTTTCATGAATCCTCTCGGGATGTTATTAGATACAGAACTACATCAGAGCAGTGGAATACTGCAGGTAACAAATCAGACAACAAAGTTACCAGGAAATGGTAACTTGGTCCTGGGTGCAGAAAAAAACACCAGCAGCAATAGTCATTGAAAATTACTAATTACCCCTGTGTATATATACAGAGCGTAACCCCACTCTCGGATGAGGAAATGAGACAGAGAACCCTCTCCACGGGAGCAGTTACTCGTTACAGCTGTTCCTGGAGATGCATACACCTCACCTCTCCTAGGCATGATGGGACCCAAGGAATGGGTTGACTTGCTGCAATCAAAGTAAAATTTAGAAGGTTTTTGGTGTATGTCTCCAGATAGTTCACCTCAGGGGTGTTCTGCTCTCTATCCTTCTCCCAACACCATCTTCCTAAATTTTCATGGTGTCAGTTGTTACTCCCTTCTATCCATTTTCCCCAGGATGAGCCCAGTTCATTTCAGCGGCGCGGAGACACTGTGCTCATCTTAGCCTTGCCCACACATCCCCAAAAGAAACCCCAGCATGTTGTGAATCATGAAAACAAAGGAGAGCTGCTGTGAACCACTTCAAACGACTATTTGAATGAGAGAGAATGGAAAATGCAACCCTGATACTTTCTCCACATCCCTGCAATACAGGTGAACACCACACTGATGACATCTCAGCCTCTGAAAAGCATTACTTCAATGGGTTGCATGCTGCTCAGAAGAAAGGGCACACATTTATCTTCAAACTTGGAACACCTTGGGAGGAATACTCTAGACAGTGAACCAAAACAGTCCATGATCCTTAATAAACCTGAAATAGAAAAGTCAGTGTTTGTCCCATACAGCAAATTTCCCTCTAAAAAGACTTAAACTTTCAAGCACCCTATTTTTTTCAAATTATATGTATGCATACTGTCCCTATTCCTGCTCAAAACATTTTTATTCAGCCTCTTTATTTTCCTACTCACCAACTCCTTTCACCTCTGAAACCCTTGTTCAGTCCTGAATTCTTCGCTGGCCAAAATTTTTCAGTGGAAGCTTTGCTTAAGTCAGGACATGGGAAAAGGCTCTCGATGTACATTTTCAAGAGCTCAGCTTGCAGTTATCCATCAGACCGTAAGCTTGGCACACTGGTTGCAGAGCCTTTTTTCAGTATCATAATTAAAGTATGCTACTCCAGCTCAGGGTTTAGGGGGACACTTGAAAACGTGATCTATACACTTTTAAGAACCTGAGGTTTATACTCATTTTTCAGCATCTGTTATGCAATACAAACCTGATTTTGCCTCCAAGGAAATCAACAATACATTTCTCTCCTTCAAGAACAACTGTGAGCCTAAAGGAGCTAACAGCCCAAAAGAAAACGTCTATCCATGTTCTATCTTGCCTACAGTTATTTGTGTAACTAATGATTGTGTTTAGTGAAAGAATAGCTAAATCAATGGATGTGAAGAAATTTAAACACAGATTATCTTGTTTCAGCTATCCATAGAATGAGTTTTATGTTTTATTCATCACAGTGAAGATAGCTACTCTTTTTCACATCTCTAGTTTGTCTGTTAAATGGGGTCTGTGGTTTTGTTAAGCTGTGCAGACACCCATAATCCAGACATGCAGAGCAAAATTAAAGTGCCAAATTCTTAATTGATTCAGGAGGTATCAGAGCACTACAGCGGCTGACTTCTTCCAAAAAATCAGGGTAGCTGAGACTAGAGCATACCTTATGTGTAGTCGTACCCAAAAAAACTAATACCAGGGCAACAGTTTAAAAAATCAAAAGGGAAGATGGGTGTAAGTCAGCATAGCACCACTTAGCCGATTGCAGCAGCTCTAATCAAAAGAGCAGAGATCTGCCCTAATAACGGTATTATTGATCTTTTCGTTAAAACACACGCTCCTATATACACAACATATTCAACATGTCTATCCTCTAGGATTATTATACAGCCATAAGCAACAGCAACAATTATAGTTTCTATTTAAGAGATGCAAATCAATATTAATTAAAATTAGACAACTGTTTGTGATGTAAGGGGTCCTTGTACTCAAAGGGCACAGTGGCCATTAAATATATTAAGACTTACTACTTAAAAGATTTTAGACAAAGTCAATGCATCGCGTGTCCTAGGGGACAGTTCAATGCCTCAGTAATGTTGTACAACATTTAACTATAGGTGCCACAATCAAAGGCAAACACAATTAAGTATCAAACGGTTAAATGTTATGTGTCACTCTCTAAAGAATCTATATTGAAGCACTTAATTAAACTTTCTTTATATTAAAAAAAATCATAATTCCATGGCACGGGCTAGCACGGCAACGAGCACTTATTTGGTTCATATTAAATAACCTGCATATTAAGTTGCCTGTGTTTCTCCTGTTCATTATCATGAAGGCAGCATTTGCATTTCTTGATAGACTATTCCTGTTTCCTTCCCCTTTTTTTCTTGTCTTACATCAGTCAGTGGAAAGAGTGCCACCACAGGCCATCATTAACCTTCCAAATCTGCCTCAAAACAAATAGTACAAGAGCTCACTAATTTGAAGATCAAAAAGCCACTTGTCCATTATATAATTGGAATGAAAGGCAAAATGTTGCAGTTCTGAAGAGCACAGTAATTACTAGCTGTTAATTGCTCTCTCGTGGTGGCTCACTTTTAATTAAAAAGAACAGCTCGTCGCAGGCCGATAAGCAATGGTGGAGACCACTGGTTTAATCAACAAAGCAGAAAAATTTGTTTCTGCCACAGCCAACAACAGCTTGAGAAATCTTCAGATGTCCAATTGAGATTAAAAACTGTCTATTTAGTGCAGTCAGATTTTATTTTAACCAAGGAAATGACTATTTGAAGTCTTCCAATGTGAGTATCCCCACCACATCCCCGCTGGTGCTGCAGGGACTAATCACTGGCTTGTGGTTGTGATCATTCAAGTAAAGAAATTTAGCTACTTTCCTCTTGACTCCATCATTCTTGGGTAATTGGCCTGTCTGAGGTGAGCAGTTGTGGTGGGTTTTTTTTTTTTTTAAAGAGCTTTAAAGTATGGAAGGCCCACAGACTGTGCATTTAATTACTGTTCATATTTCATGCAGTCAAACAGAATTTCATTTAAAAAGAAAATGATTTACCTACCAAAAAAAAAAAAAAAGCAACCCACACACACCCCCAAAAAAAACCCCTTATTTTCACTGTGTTGAGTTTTTTGTTCCTTTTCCTTTGGTCATTGTATTTACCTGCCAAAAAAATATATTCAGTCATCAAAGTTAATTCTTTCAGAGCTTTCTGTCTTTAACTCTTTCATCTAATGACAGGTGTCTTTACGGGAAACCCCGCTATATGTTGCAGTAATGGTTTATTTAGCTAAGCAGGTTAGGTAGGTTAAGTGGAACTGTTTTGCCCTGGTTTGCCTCATCTCTCTCTAGTCACGAGCCAGTCTGCATCTCAGCAGCTTTCATAGAACCACAGAATGGTTTGGGTTGGAAGGGACCTTAAAGATCGCAGTCCTTTTGTCCATCCTCCCCTCCTCTCCTTCCCTATTCTGCTCCCAAAGGCGTTGTACTCAGCCCTTTGCTTTCTTGTATTTATTTGCTCCTGCTGAGTGAAGGGCTCTGCTTCATATTGCGCTCTGCAGACGAGACACACGTGTACATAAACCCAACCCTGGCAAACCCTCTAACACCGCCACGCTCCCTGCCTGTCCTACTAGCGCAGGGATATGGATGTCTGACAACTATGTGCAATCTAATATAGGAAAAAAAGGCATTTCCATTCAACAGGCTCCAGGTGTTACTGTTCTTTTCTACCTTATTCCCATTAACATCTGGAAATAAATGTCACTATCTGCCGCTATAAGCGGCTTTGGACTATTGGTCAACTTCGGTTTGAACTCTGAGACATACTTCTGAGGTGAGTAAACTATGACGCTCAAAGCTGCCAAAGTCTGTTTTTCTGTTTTCCTTCTCATATTGAGGGGAAAAAAAATATTCGTTTTTGTTTGTCTTCTTACATAAACACAGAGAAATATATATGTATATATAGTTGATGGTATTTAGTTTCCTTCTAGGATGCTGGGAATCACTTCTCTTCCCTGAGAACAGGTGGATTTTTGGTTAGTGTTTCTTTTATTTTTAAGGTTTCCTTCCTGGGCAGACTCAAACTGTGGGAAAAAGTTACCAGAGGCCTTTTTTCTCCTAGCTCCCCTAGAAGTCACTGTCATTTGGACTTACAGCCACTCCCAACACATTGGCCGCTTTCTCTTCTTCCTTCCGACCCAGCAGAGCTGTTGGGCGGGGGTATCGGGAATTACACTCCTATTGCTCACTTCTCCTTGGAGTGAAGTAAAACAAGAATCTGACTACTGATTTCAATAGCAGCACCACCTAGCTCCCCCAGCTCTAAATTATAGGCTTTAAAATGCTCAATGAACGGTCTGCGCTTGGATACTGTGAAGGATGTTATCTTGGGAAACTGCCATCGTGTTATTTGAATTTTCAAAGCATCTGCTCTGGATATTTCAGACAGACCTTGTCATGTGCCTTTTCATATATTCACTGATTCCCGTTCATGGGCACCTCTTTATTTCTCATATAAAAATGGCAATTTTGAAATTCCTAATGAATATGGAATCCAGTGTGTTGCATCAAACCCTAAGTGAGTAAGTATTAGTGCGATCAGTAAAATCCATAGGCTGATGATATAATTTAAATCCTACAAGAAGAACGTACCATAACATTTTTAGCCACATGTATGCCAAAAAAGTGAGAATGCTAGACATTTTCTTAAATCAGTGTGCACCCATGACTATTTATCTATATTTAAGGTTAATATAGACAGATATCTATCAGCCTGTAAAAAAAAATCAAAATAAAAGGTACATACTTTGGAAAATACTTGCTTATTTTAGGTAATGAAAAATATTTTAAAGTCAAATGTCTTCATCTGTGGACAAACAAAATGGGATACTACTTTCAGTCTTAGTTTTGGTCGATTCTACTCTGAGTTATTCACGCACCAGGTTTAGGGCTACAAAATGAGGTATAAAATATGATTAGGCTATTAAAAAAATAATAATAAAAAAAGAAAATTTTTGCTTCAGTTATGATTTTCAGTTTTCATACATATGTGTGTGTGAGTGTATACACTTTGTACGTATGTTTATACATTTATATGCTTTTTAAACTTCGTCTGGGGCCAAATCTGGGAGTAAACTACTGCGGTAACCCTGCGGCGGGTGGCTGCTGTCGCCCCCAGCCAGCTCTCCCCTGCAGACATCTTTTATCTGCAGCCCTTCTGCATCTCATCTTCCTGTGCTCGCTCCGGCTGCCCCCTGTGCAACAAGCCCGCGACCTCTCCCGCTCGCCCAGCCGATAAGGCGAGCTGCCAAAGCATCTTGTCTCTGTCGGGTTTTTCTACCCCCACACCTTTCCTGTTCCCAGTTTTCGGTGGGCACCTGTCACCACGGTCTCGACTTTCACAGCTTTCTCCTGGCTCCCTGCACCGCCCGCCAAGGGGCTGGAGGGGTTTATCGGAGGAAACACTTGCGCTCGCGGGGATGGCCTCCGCACCGCGGCAGATTAATCCGAGTTGAGTGCACTTCCTTCGGCCAGAGGACACCAATTACCGCGACGGCACCGGCAGCACAATGCGGGTGGACATCTGACAGCCTGGGTCCCGCCAGCTCCGCATTGTCCTCCCATCAGGCGCTGTCAGTTCCCAGCCTTAATTACATCCTGTTTACAAACACTCGGCCGGACTTCAGATGGAGCCTTAACAAAGGTTGACAAAGGTCAGGGCCACGTCACGAGGATGTTATCTGTCTGTGTGCGCTGGCTGATAAACGAGGAGGAGGAGGAGGTAGCGCAGGGCTGATCTGGGAGTCAGCACAGAAAAACGTGTGCCAGGGACATGCGAAATACCTGAGCTCTGTCCCCTCTGCCCAAGAGGAGCTCGCCGTGCTGAGAGAGCGCTGGCTCCCAGGATCACACAGGATGAATGAAAAAACCTGTCATCGCCAACCCGAAATGGCAGCAGATGGAGCTAACCAACAAATTGACCAAAATAATAATTAGAAAAAAACCCCTTCTAAATCTATTTGCTTGTCTGAAACTCTGTGTTATAAGAGCAGAAAGCGCCACTTAGAAAATAAGTCCTGCCATTTTGCCAACAGAGTCAGTAAGTCCCTCCATCCTGCTTCCCAGAGCATGTGCAGGGATGGGGATATCCTTCACATCTCCTCCAGCTGCAGAAAAACAAGGGCTGAAACAACAGTTTCTTCACTGCAACTTCTTGATATTGATTGTGGATAAAACCCAAAGGGTAAAACATTGGGAGTATTTGACATTTACAGCTGGGTTTGCTTATGTGGGAGCACGGAAACCAGGCATCTCTGTAAGCCAAGGTTGCTCATTTGACATCATGTCTCTCCTCCAGTATCTTCTTTCTCCGTTTTGAGAAAGATGATCACAGACATGAATTCAATCTCATCTACAGCTCAAGGTGGAGGAGTGTATATCCGAGTCCAGCAGCTGGATCAATATAAAGACTTGATATGACAAAATTAATAATACGGGAGCCTGACCCATCCCTTTACCTGTTTTCAGTTATTCCCTCATCCTAATTAATGCACCCCAAATGGCACAGGATCACACATTAATAGCCATTAAAATTAAAACCCAAGTCTGTTATCATTCTCAACCTGCTCAGAGGAAATACCAGACTAACCACATGTTAGTAGTCAGTAAATGGTGACTGGTGTCATAGCTTCACGTTTCTGTGGCATTACACTCATGAACTCTGGGACATGGAGTGTAGAAGTCACTGTGTCGGTGGCTGAGTTAGAGGAACTGCACCGAGCATCGGGGAACCAGCCCAGCAATCTGAACAGGAACATCTCTCTGATGAAAGTGCCCAAGGGACAAGAGGGCCCTACCTGTTCTAATTACTGGGGAAAAAAATATCTTTTTACTCTGGGGACAGATTTGATTGTCCTTGGTGAAAAATGTAAATGCAAGATATAATGGCAAAACTTACCCTGGCCAGCACAGGGCCATTGCCATGACTTCTCTGGGACCATATTCCAGTTCTGAACTTGCCCTCCGTTACCCAAAATACTAAACAGAAACAATTTCAGCCTTTACTTCTATAAATAAATTAAAAAAAAAAACAAGGCCAAAAAAGTCCCTCTTATTCATCTATCAATTGCTAACCATCTTTGATAAAAATTTGGTATCTCACCTAAATGGTTCACAGCCAAGAAGTGAATACTACAGAAATGCAGAACTGCAGTCCAGCCCAAAGTCAGTACAATCACGCTTAGCTAATCCGAAAAATTGCACTCAGTGAAACACACTTCCAAATTAATTTCTACAAAATTAAAAAGAAGAGGAGTGGAAGGGATGAGTTGGTGAAAAGGCTTAAAATATTTGACAATCCAATGTGTAGAAAAGTTGAAGGTTTAAATAAAGTCTGCGAGATCACCGCTGATTACGTATACTCAGAAATATTCCTGGCTTGTCCTGACCTCTGCTTGGACTGAGTTCTTCCCGCACAGCAGCAGAGCATCGTGACTTCTTGTGTGCAGAAATAAACCTCCGTCACCCCTGCAGGTTTACATCCTCAGTGAAAATTAAGTAGACAACGGAATTAAAAATGGCACTGTATGGGATTAATTATTTATCTATTTATTAAATAGGCAAAGTAGAAAGGAAAAAGATCTCCAAAGTTTGAGCTGACTTTTCTGAACCATTCCTAAGTGGGTGACTAAGGACATTTTCTTTCCCCTTATGGTGGCACCAGGAGAAGCGGTCTGACTTTCAGCAGTGCGGGATAGGACACAGCGAGTCTGTCGATGCTTAGTCGGTTTAAAACTAAGCACTTGTTCAAGCCTGTGAGGAGGTGCTTAGGAGACACACCACCACTGCTCGTTTCTGACAACACAACTATTTATCAAAAAACAGGGGGAAAAAAGGGAAGCTCAGGCTGACCTTCGGAGCGTGGTGTTTCCCCTGCAGGCACCCACTCTGTCTTCCCCAGAAAATTAGGCTACGAAGTGCCAGGAGAGCCTCCCTAATGCAATCAAACACCATTTTGCAGTTCATGAAACGACAGGCTCTTCCTTTCTCAGCTTCGTGACAGTCGGGTTCAGTATGCCTCTTGTTCCAGACAACATGCCAGTCAGCTGCTGTTTCTGCAGAGCTGCGGTTAACATCTTTTTAATTAGCCCAATTCCCCACATCTTGGCCAAGTTTTCTAGTGAGAAACAGCCTCAGGAGTTGTACAACTCTGCATCTGGGAAAACCTTGTCATTAATGCACATAGCCAATCCATAGAAAACATCTTGTTTTCTCTAAGGCTGACCAACATGGTGTATGGATTGTATTTAGGCTAGAAAAACATCATGCTCAGAGCCACCTGAAAAAGCTGCCAGCAGCTACAGAGCCGAAACGGCGATCCTGCAACTTTATACAACTTAGTGCTCCACGTTCACCATCAGCTCCGGCCTGAAGGACAACTCTGCTCCTCTTACGGGAGCCTCTTTGCCTCCACGCACCAGACATGAGTCAGAAAACAAATAAAACTGACTACATAGCTTGTATTTCTCTCCTCAAATTCATGAGTTTTGGACATACGTCAACCTTTTGCTGCTGCACTGGTATAAAAGAAGCACAATATTACTGGTTTTACTTGAATTTATCTTAACTTAAACCAGAAAGAGAGCTGCCCTTTTTTTATTTTTCATTATTATTACTATTATATCACTTTGCCATCCCTTTTTGTTTTCTGTTTTCCCTATTTTTTTCTTTCCTTTAAAGTCGGCCTAACATTTTATAGACATCTTCCTCACAGCTTCCTTTTTTGTTCCATCTTAAACTTGACAGCAACACTGACAGATGGGGTTGAGATTTTCTTTTCTTTTGCAGGTAATAAAAAAGGAACATTTCACTTCACGTGAAGCCAGAGTACTGCCTTAAAAGAACAGTGTTTTCTTGGCTATAAAAACAGTTACTCTTTTGCCAGACCCAAAATCAAAGCATTTGTATTTATGTGTTTCCTTTTTTAATAAGTAAATCCAATCTTTTTAAAGTTCATCAGCAGTTTTAGATTATTACTGTTGCAAGGAGTATCTTCCTCCACATCCTTGGAGTGGGACAGCTGTGTGCAGTCTGCTGGGCAAGCTTCTTGACAGCATGGCCAGGTAGGTCCACAGCTTACGTCATCATTTGTGCTTCTGCAGGGGACGCCAGTGAGGCTGCAAAGGGTTAAACCTGGATCTGGCTGCAACATTTCTGACCAAGTGTTCTCCGTCAGCACAGAGTTTCATACATGCCAGGGCATCTTCCAAAGGGGTATCAGTTCTGACAACATTTTTAGGTCTGTGAAATCCATGACCCTCTAGTTACTTCTAATCAGACAGACAGACTGAATTTAAAAACCGTACTCAGGTGTGGACTTTGTCACTGCTGTGCAATTTAATATTAAAAAACTGTTTGCAAAGTTTTGGGTTGTTCTAATACAGAACAGGACCGAACTTTAAATCATTGAACTTGGAAAATAAACCGCTGTACTCCATTTGGCAACAGATAAACCCTTTTTAATCAGACAGCCAAACTTGTCAATGCAATAAAGCCTTTACCAGTCATGCTGTAGATCCAGAAAACATCAAGAATACAATTTCATGTTAAAGACTGGGAACAATTACAGGATTTATTTTTGAGGCAAAGGATACCAGTAGCCCTCAACTATATTTTTGGGTAACATTTCCATTTGGTTCCCAAAATAAAGATTAGATACAGCAACCCACCATTTCACAAAGCTTCCCTTGTGCTTCCTCACCTTTCCTGCACTCTGCACATTAGAAATGTAGGTTGGTTGATGTAACTTCATTCATAGAATCACAGACTGGTTTGGGTTGGAAGGGACCTTAAAGACCATCTAGTTCCAACCCCCCTGCCATGGGCAGGGACACCTTCCACGAGACCAGGTTGCTCCACGCCTCATCCAGCCTGGCCTGGAACACTTCCAGGGATGGGGCATCCACAACATCTCTGGGAAACCTGCTCCAGTGCCTCCCCACCCTCACTGGGAAGAATTTCTTCCTTACACCTAATCTATATCTACCCTTTTTCAGTTTAAACCCATTGCCCCTTGTCCTGTCACTACGCCCTGCCTTTGTAAAAAGTCCCCCACAGCTTCCTTGTAGCCCCTTCAGGTACTGGAAAGTGCTATAAGGTCTCTCCGGAGCCTTCTGTATTCTAGGCTGAACACCCCAACTCCCAACTCACCCAACACTCCCCATAGCAGAGGTGTTCCAGCCCTTGTTATGGCTGTAGTCTGTTCCCATTGCCCCACTGGAAGGTCCTGCCCCAGGTGGGACGTAAGAGGTGTCTCTCAAAACAGCCGTGGATCTCTGGGAACTAGATCACCCCACATAGGTTGCATGGGCTGCTCACTGCCACAGCCCTGTGTCCTGCTCAGAAAACAGTCCTCCATTGTAATCCACGTATGACCACTTGCAATGTACCTCTGACCAAAAAAATAGCACGAGTGCAAACTCAATGAAAAACCATCACGGAGGTCTCTCCTCTTTCAGTGCACACTGCAACTACCCCATATCTCCTGCTGAGGAACAATAGCACATTTGCTTTTCATTGTCATTTAAATAGTACAAATTAAATAAAAATTTAAAAAAAAAAAAAGAAGAAAAAAGTCTGTTCCCAAGTCATAGATTAGCATCATTGGAAAAAATGGGAAAAACAAGGGGTAATGTCTCCTCCCTCTCCAGTGAAGATGCCCTGCCAAAAGACCCTTCAGCTCTTTTCCATGCACGTCTCAGCCGTGTCGGAGCCCAGATACCTGCCCCTATTTCAGCAGCAAAGTTTCCCTTTCTCCATCCCCAGGCTGTGAGAGCACAGGGCTGCTCCGAGGAGGAGGGAGCCTGGCAGCTCCCTATTTGGGGGGAGGCGATGTTCATAACCCAGGTTTGAAATATTGAAGTCGCGGGTGACTCAGAGGCACACTATGTCGCAAAGGACATGATAACATAGCAGAATTGCAACCCTGAAACTATCACTAGAGGATGACATCGGAGATAAGAAAGTACAGTATTACAGGACTGCGTTAGCATAGGAGGAAATCGATTCAGGCAGACAAGCTAAATTTATTTACTTTATTGATTTTAAATTTTACATGAACTGCAATATAAGTAAATCTTTCATGGTAATTCTAAATCTTGAAACCTATTGTAAATAACTAAAAAAATGTCCAATGTTCAGAGTAACTATTTCTTTGTACTGAAAGTGCATTATTCTTAAAGCCCAGGACAAAATATTTTGTAATGAATACCTTAAATCTACCTTGGCAGTCAGTGTTGATATTTTTGTTAAAATAAGAACCTGCTTTTGCTGTACCTGATGATTCAATATAGCACAGACATTTTTTTGGGGAGGGGGAGGGTGAAAAGGAAGAAGAGAAATTGTTCTTGTTGTAGTAAGGGAATGCTGCAGACAGTTTTTTTGACCCTATGGTTCATTGGATTAAGTGGCTGAGTGCTGAACAGCACAGGTAGAGCTTCTTGCACAAGGAGTCAGCTGTAAACGTTGGAAATACACATGATGGAGAGCTGGGGCAGAGAATCCCAACACATGGGCTAATGAGCATCACGACCTGGCTGTAAAGGGAGAATAGGTGATGAGAAAAAACATAGGAACAAAATCTCCTTGCCTTACTTCCCTGAGAGGTCCAAGTCCAGACACCAGGACAAAGGAGGCCGGAGGGAAAAGGCTTTACTTGGAGTTTTTCTCCCATCCAAAGCAGCAACTCACCACTGTGACCCACCCCACCAGGGAGAAACTCAAAAGCGCCATGACACATGAAATATTTGCTATCTCCTCCAATGTTCAACCTGATTGATGCAGAAAGAAATTTCTTGAAACTCCTGGCCTGGAGTACAAACCTCTCTACACAGACAGGTGGGAAAAGCAGCCCAACTTTCCCAAAATAACCATCCCTGCACCGGCAACTCTACACTTCAGATACTTTTATTAACTGAAATCCCAGAAACTCCTTCTAGTTGTTCCAGCCAGCTGAGCTGGGAGAGGAAGATTTGGGGCAGCACTTCTTGCCAGAGGTGTTCAGATTGCACAGCCATGGGCAATCTTACACAAATTCAAGACAGATGAGACTCTTCCACAATCCAAAATTGTAAAGCATGCTCTGTTTGACACATTTTTAGACATATATGGATATGCAGCCCCAACATGATATGCCAGACAGACAAGAATACCTCTGAAGAGACTACCCCCTCATCCTTTACCAACAGGAAAAAATACAGTGATGTTGACAAAAGCACTCATCCAGTGAAGTTTTTTTTTCCCCTTGAGTCTTTTTTTTCCCCCCTCATTGTTGTTGTTTTCTAAACTAATCCATATTACCTGTGCCTTTTGATTTCATTATGTTAGATGCTATTAATCTGGATATATGATTTCAACAGTGAAGAGATGAAATTTGTCATCAACAAAAGGAAAACATTATTTTTAAAGGAGTGAAAGATTAATGTTCCACCACGGACTACTTAAACCCTCTACAGCAACAGCACTATAATATTAATCCAACTTTGATGGGTTTTGCATAAGGCTCATAATTAAACATTTTCTTTTCAATACTTTATAGAATCCCCATCTGTTTTTAATGGCATCATTTTGATGTTTTTCTTAATAATTCTGGCAGCCTGTTCTTGAAGCTTCAAGCTTTATTTTTTGTTCCTAATGTCTTCTTCTACAGTGGCTGTATTGTGCCAAAGCTGAATGCAGGTTTTGGAAACCCATAGTTCTGCCGCGCGTCACTGTCTCTCCCCGCGTTCCCGGGTGGCACAAGGCACAGCAGCGCTCTGTGCTCTCGCTTTGCGTGCCGGCTCTCGTTAGCGCTTACAGCAGGCGTAGGAGACCGCCCCTGGATAATGGAAATATTTGGTCCTTTCAGACTCAAATAAATAAATTAATTAATAAACAGCCAGGCTTACTCCAGGAAACTCAAACAATGTGAGATAAATCAGAGAGATGCAGCTTATCCAGCGTCCTTGGCTTTCCCCTCCACGCCAACACCCAAGGCTTAGGGAAAGGCACCTCCTCTCACTCCCCTCTCACCTTCAGGTATTGAAACTGGGGGGCAATATCAGCCTAGGGTACAAAACCCAAGGGTGTGAGGGGTCTGAAACATCCATCAAAATTACCTGATGGAAACCTGGAATGTGGACATGGCAATGGTTTCTGCAAGAAGCATCTGCTTTCCATGAGTAATGTTGGGATTTTATCAAAATAAACAAAACGGAGAATGCTCCTATCCAGCAGTATCTTAAAAAAAATAATCGGGAAATAAAACCAATTCCCATCCCTTTTTTTTAACTAATTCTAAATATATTTTGAATTTCTACCCAAAATGTAATGATTTTCCAACAGAACTTTATGAAAATAATGTTTTCATTTTTAACAAAATTTCTCCTTGGAATTTTTTTGCTCTTAGCATTTCTAGCTCTTCCCCTACACTACTCTTCCTTCCAGTATTTTTCATTCTTTTATATTAAATGCATATTTGGTGACCTCCTGTGGTTCCCATGGATTAGAACGGAGGAGCAGGATGATTAATGGCTTCAGTTTAAATATTTTATACTCTCTGTAAAAACAGAACAAACTGATGGATGTGTACATTGCTATTTTCGCTTCAGTGTCAGGATCTCCTTGATTACATTTTCCCCTTTTTTTTCTCTCACTACCCGACATTATTAACATCTTTTCCCATAGAAAAGGGACCCAAGGGCTCCTTGCTCCCTGGTTTGGCACAGGCAGGACTCCCCCACGTGAACAGATACTGCCCTAATCGGGGCTTTCAACCCTGAGGAGCTTTTAAATGCTCTAAGTGTATTATAATGGTCTCCTGGTCTCAGGACAGACAGATGTGAACCGCAAAACTGAAATGTTTCATCTTTTGGCGCCTTTCAGTATGTTCCATGCTGTGCTTCAAGTTTGCTGAAGGATCAGAATTACTTCAGTTCTAGGCAATATAAACGGAGTGATCAAAAACATTTAATTATTCAGGGTCAGCAAATCTGGAGAATCTAATAGTAACAGACAGAAATAACCCTTCCAACCACTCTCATTTTCATTAACTATTATAAAATAGAGAGCTGTTTAATTACCAGAAAATATCACATAGCAAAAAGACCCAGCATCTTCCCAAGAGTCTGTCCCAGTCCACTCAAATGTTCTTGGCACTAAAGCGTAGGTTAGTTTTCTGTAGATATAGGCGCACACTTGTACACGCAGACACGCACACAAATAGTTCAAATCCTTATCTGACGCCTCTTTCAGACCGACTGCTCGAGCACAGATGCAGGCTTTCAAAATGCACCGTATCAAGAGGCTTTCACACGTTATTTCTGTACCTGTCACCCTGAAACGTGATGATGAGGATGATCCAAATGGAAATGACAACAGAAATGGTTTCCCTATTATTTCCCCTATTTAACTTCACGTTATGTACAGGTGTCTGGACAGCACGCTTCACAGCACAGAGGCACAAATTTCCCCCTCTCATGGGTTTTCTTTCCCCCAAGGAAAAAAAAGGACGGTGCGGAGACGCCTCCCAACACAGTGATCTTTCTGTAGTGCTGGTTTTGCGTAACAGACACAGAGCTGGCAGAAGTGTATGATCTTACCACGACAACCCACATGGACCTCAGCAACAAAACAGACATTCAGAGAATCCCCTGTTTATTTAGAAGGTAATTTGGGGTTCAGGAAAATACATTTCCAACTGGGATTCACACACTGCAATGATCAATAAGGAGACCTGGATTACAGCCGTATGCTGATGGCACCCAGTTCTCATGAAATCATATTAATTACGCTCATCATGTGTAATAAGAATAAAAGTCCCCCCAGTTAACACAGTTACTGCTCTAAGGGGTGGTTTTACAAAGCTGAAAGCAATTATCAAACCATTCAGGGGAAAAAGAGAGATTAAATAGAAGTGTGGGAATGATACTCGGGATCAGCTAACATTTTACACGATGTTTACAAGGCTTTATTCTAGAGCTCAGAAAGTAAGTTGCCACAGAAAAGAAAAAACACACACCCCACTATAAAACAGTGTCACTTAGAGGGGAAGTGGGAGCTGGTATAAATATAATAGAAAAGAGGGAAGCTAACAGTCATAAATGTTAATTTGAAGCTATAAATTACAGAAATTTGCCAGAGGAAAATAACGACGCAAGAAAAACTCCAGTTCTGTAGGAACAAAAGTGATCTGAGTTATGGCACTAGTTAATTGTCAGAAATAAGGGGTTCAAAAGCAAGAAGTGCTCTAACAGCTATTTCTGCGAAATATTTGGGGGAAAATGTCCTGTTGCACATACTCAGAGATGACCCAATCTCAAAACAGCCCAGAGAGGAATTAAATTGCAGCTTCAAAAGCCAGATTTTTTATGTTAGCTTATCCAAACAATCGGAATGCAGGAGCTTTAAGGCAGCTGAAGGAGACATCCCCTGATACCAGAGCAAGCAAATTACACTACACCTACTTCTTTAACTAACGGGGTTTTCTTACTTCAGAATTAAAGTACTATATTTGTAGTTAATGCTAATTGATACGTATTTATGATAATAGATCCTATCAGAGTAAATAGATTTTTTTTAATGTGATTGTAAGTTTATCTGACAAAGGTAGTTCTGGTCACATAATATACTTAAACTATTTTAAAAATTTGGCTGGATAATGGTTATGAACTTATATTACAGTACAAATCCTTGAATGGTGTTTTAGAGACTGAGATATGAAGAAGGCTTTACTAGTAAAGTGTTTATATTTTATCTGATAATGGAATCAAATAGAATGATACAAAATACACACAACTAAAAGACAGATTTAAATGCAACTCAGATAGGAAATCATCACCAAGTAACTATAATTTCCCAAGATGCCTACAAGAATCACTTTTTGACATTATCACAATCAGAGTTTTTAGCCAATGACAGGGAAGAAATGCCAGACTAATATTCAGAACAATATGCAGAAGACACAAAAATTGAAGAGCTGCAAGTAGGGAAGACCCCAGGTCAGTAGAGGAATTGGGCTCCCCTGAAAGATGGGTGGCAGCAGACAGACCTGCCTCTGACACTGCAGTGATGCCACCGTAGTGGCACCAGCACCAACGCTCCTGGACAACTGTCATCAGGCCTGGCACCTCCACTTCGAGAAAGAAGGGGAATATTAGAGAGGATTCCGAAGAGCAATAAAAATATGAACAGGTCAGAAAGCATGTCTTTGTAGTGAAAAGCGTGGGGAAGAGTTTCTTTAGCCTATGTAGAAAGATCAGTGGTGTGATCAGGGAAATGTCTTGAGCTGAAGTAAACAGACAAATAAGGAGAGCAGTGGCTGCAATCTGGACACACTGCAGGGAGGAATATCACCAAGAATAATTGTTAGGCAAGTTCTCCGGATGCTGTGCTCACTCAGTAGCAGGATTCGCTGCTGTCCTAAGAGAGATGCTCTAGTTCAAGCAGGTATAAATGCAAGGAAACTACTGCCTGTGTGAGACAGGTCAGACTGGAAGAGCAAAGGTCTGTTCTGACCTCAGGACAGATGTGACCTCAGGATTGTTATCTGGGGTCTTACTCCCTGTCTACTAAAAGAAACTGGAGGAAGGACACCACGTTGTTAGTAAGCGATTATATAAATCTGTCTGATAATGGAACCAGCTTTCTTTGTCTGATTAAGATCTGGAACTCTGGGTGTGATTTATCATTTTTATACTATTCTCTTCCCCCAGGCTCCGGGTCACAGTGGTGGCATTGCCACAATTTATAGCACAGGCTGCTCCGCGGAGACATAGAGCCTTCCTGACATTTTCTTATTTGGAGCACCTCATTCTCCTTGTTTTCGCTCTCCTTGCTGCAGTGGTGATGTTTGCTTGCTGTTCTCCGACATGAACACGTTTCATTTTGTAAATAAGTCCAATGAGAGAAATTGAGAATTGTCATGGTTTTTATTTTCCTATTAATCTGTGATAGAGTGAGGACAGGAATTGGCAGTTTTTGTGAAACACTTCACTCTGGTTACCAGATTCCTGAAAGAGGATAAACCTCCTCCTGTCCAGCTTACACAGGTACATCCTCTCCAGAAACCCCTACAGCCTGTCGAGAAATCCATCACTCCAGCCACAGCCCTGTGATCCCCCCTGCAACACTTCAGCTCCATTTAACTTTATCATAGTTTCATGGTGAAGGGGTTAAATCACAAAAAAAGACCTGGGCAGGGCTACCTGCTCTGGGCATCCCTCACCTCCCATCGACAAGGCAGCGCTGCTAAACTCAAATCCATTCAGCAAGGAATACAGCACCTTTTTTAAATTATTTTTGGTTCGGGTGTTTTTTGTTGTTGTTACAAATGCATGCTGGATTCTAATTACTTGCTTTCTTAGTTGAGAATGTTTTAGGCTCACACTTTCCAGCTTATCTCCGCTGCCACAAAGGCTGGAAACTTCTTTTATTTAAAAAAAAAAAAAAAACCCAAACCCTAACATTGTCACTTAATCACAATACAGAAGGAAGCGGGGATTTAAGAAAACTGCCAAATATGGCAAGTCTCATCGTCGCAGCTCTGGTGGAGGACCTGCTTGCTCCCCGGGGCATCTGTGTTTGCAGATTCACCTTGGCATGGTGCACAGCCCCTGCGGCATCCCCAAGGCCCAACCCTGCCACAGGAGCAGGAGCGACACCTCAGTCCATAACCTTTCCTAGCAAAGCACCAGACTTGTTGCAGCCTAGCCGGCAGCTCACAGCGCAGGACAGCTGAGGTTCACAGTAAGCAGAAAGGTCTAAATCATTCTCTTCTGGTCTTTCCAAGAGAGGGGTGGTGACGTGTCCACACTTTGAAGGTGACTTTCACAGTGGCACCACACCTCTGACCATCCCCTTTAGATGGTTTCCTTCTTTCAGAATGTTGACTGTAAGAAAGCGTGGTGCTTAGCAGATGGTGGGAGGAGAAAGCCAAAGTATTATTTTTTAATCTTAAACTAAGATTTTGAACTTCAAATTTACATTCATTTGGTTCCTTTTTTTTTTTTTTTAATTGCTACTGCACTACCTAGAAGTCTCAGGCAGGATCCACTGCACTGAGCATTACACATCACCTTCCAGCAAAACAGTCCCTGATGGGGTAGAACTTACAGTATGAACCAAGGGAAGAGGCAGAAGCTTTGTCTTCTCCTCCCAGACAGGTGGTGGAGATGAAGAGGCACTCAGAGCGCCTCTCAAGGAGAGCAAGACACTGTAATCCCATCATCACCCAGAAACTACTTCCCTAATTCCAGGCTCTGAGGCATGAAAAACACCTCTGGCACTGTCATCTCTGACCCATCAATCACAGCCTACACCAAAGCAGCCCTTTCTCAGAGAAAAAAAGCACCTCTCCTCTCCCATCTTACCCAAGGGCTATTGCCTGTCCTGGCAGGATCACTGTTCGCTTGGGGGGGTTCAAGCCCTGTACTGTCCAGGAGCAACTCTAGTGTCATGTCCACGGAGAAAGGGCTTTTTCCAGGGTATGATTAGAATTATCCAGTGATATTACCTGGGCCCATAATTGTTAATGTATGAAGAGGTTTAGTCCATTTAGTCTGGCTACAAATTCATTTTATAATTCAGTTGTCAGCAGCTGGCACCCGTGTTTGGGTGCTGCTGCTGCAACAACAACAAAATTTCCTTCAGAGGTTTCTCATGACTTCATTTAGTCACTTAAACAAATCGTGCCTCCGCACACTGCGTGGAAAATCCATCCTCTGATTTCAGAGGGGATTGGATTCAGTTCTAAGGCCTCAGCTCTGCAAAGCACTTAAGCACCTGCTTAACTTTAAGCACATGCCTAAGTCTATCAATTTTTTTCTTCCTTCAAGAAAAACCCTGAAAGTACACAATTAACCATGAGCAAGTGCTTAAGTCCTGTTAAAGTCAACAGTGCTTTCAAATGTCAACGGAATTTAAGAACATGCTTAAGTGTACCACTGAATAGGAGTCCTAATTTGAGAAGAAAGAACGGGTTTTGTCATCGTCTTGGCAAAAGCCATAAGAACACACTTGCAATTCAGATGATTTTCTTTGTCTATGGCACTCTGCCTACTCCGTTACTAAAGAATTTGTAAAGAATGTTCCTGCATTACTCAACCCCTCTCACATTTATTGACCATATTTCCCATATTAATAATCTTCAGTGTAATTATAGTCCCCCCTGCCCCCGCCACTCCAAAAATCTCAAACATTTGTTTAATATCACAATGTCCCAGGATGGAAGGAGGGGACGGGGAAGAACTGGGATTAAAAAGGAACTGAGGTACGTTGAGGTCTTAGGTTTAGTCTCGCAGGGAGACTTGGAAAGAGTTGGGGAGAGGGTGCATCTGCCCCTAAACCACAGGATCATCCTTTCTCCTCGTTAGAGTGAGGTAGCACGTGCTGGACTTAAAGAAAGTGATAAAGTTTGATTACTGTTGTTTCTATTTGCATCTTCACCTTTTTGTTCAGATTACTGCAATACCTTGTTTATTGAGCTGTCAAATAATTCCTAAACATACACACATGGTCCAAACCGCGGCTATCAGGGGGCTGTACCAGATGAGGCTGTGCTCGAGCACCGTGCCCTGTTTTAAATCAATTGCTTTGGCTTCCAGTCAAGCAGCGTGTTACTTTTAGGAAATGTACGGCTTATTTTTAAGATGGTTTCTCTTTGGCTCCAGCTTCACAATTATCCAGAGAAACCTTTACTGATGCTGCAGTGCTTTATGCTCATCCCACAGTAGCCCGTTACGAACCCCATGCACTGCAGCAAACATTCCCAAAATGCATTTCTTTGGAGAAGACTCTGATCTTTCCAGTCAAAGACATTGTCTTCTAAGAAGCTACGGTCTGAGTGGCTGCACGGTCATGTCAGAAGACCGATCTTCAGTTCTCTTCCATGCTTACATATGGAGATATGTAAAATACTTGAGGAAACAGTGCTTTTTATATTAGTGCCAGTAATATACCATATAAAAGATATTAAAACCAATTCTGACCAACTGGTGGTAGATACAGTAACAGACTATAATGTACCCATTGTAAAGAATTCCCAGTGGAGACCATGGAAATCTTACATTGATTGAGTCGTGCTGGACTGGAGATGTATTGAAAAACTTCCAAATGGTAAAATATTAGAAATACTGTTTTGAAATATTTACCAGTTAAACACTAAAGTACTGTTACTGGCTGACCTTTTCACAGCAGTTGTTTCTGTTGTACTTTTGTAAAAGCAGCCAAGAGTTTAAGGGGAAAAAAAAAAAAAAGGAAAGAAAAAAAACCCCTTATTTTCAGTCTAGCTACCACCCCTGACCTGTGCAATAACATCATAATGGAAGAATAATCATTGTAAACAATACCCATGGGAGTTTGCTGGCTACAGCAAGGGATGAGTGCAGCCAACTCCACTGCTTTTCTTTACTACATCATTGCATTTTTGTCTGTGTATGGATAAGAAGAAGGTTCCACTCAATGCTGCTTGATGGAAAGTGCTAATTGTTGACACATTAGCTAATTGTTATGATTGCTTCTTAACAGTTTGTGTCTAGGAGTGCAGATTTCATCCACCAAAGTGTGAAGATTCTTTATAGCAACAAGTGCTGTGAAAACATTCACACAATAAGGTCCTAATCTTGTGGATCTCTCAACCAAGTGACAGCCTGGCAAACGTGCTGTCAAAGCGCAGACACTCAGGAAAAAAAAAAAAAAGGAAGAAAAACTAACTCTCTCGTCCACCCCATATTTCAGACACATGTCATCTGTTGTTATCATTAATGATCTGTTTTTACAAATAGAGTACCACTACGGAAAACTGAGAGCAGGCCAATCAAAATAAATCCAGCAAAACCCATAATTGTCTACTGACAATCTGGGCTGCTTGGGATGTAAGATAATGTGGGTGTATTTAATGCAGAAATGCATTACGTGCCACACTCTGCAGCTGCCAACTTAACTCCAGACCTTGATACGACACGGGAAGGCTGGGCTAGTTGCAGCTGCGCTCTCATGAAATGTACCTAAGCTCAGGTGCTAAAAATCCACACGGAGGGAAATCCTGGCACCATAAGAGTCCATGACAAAAGTCTGGTGATTTAAACGGGAACAAGAGTTTGCCAACAATGTTGCTTGGGGGAAAAAAAAAAAAAAAAATTTAAATAAACAGAGAAACAAAGTTCTACAGTTCTGAGCCAACACAGGGCTCATGTACGGACACTTGTTCCTACCAGCACATCTTTTCTGGCTTGAGAACTGTCTTCTCCCACTCATACACCAGCAAGGGCAAGAGACTATCTGTGTTCCTACCGCTACACGTGGGTCGCACCTTATGGCTTTATATGGGGATCAAAACCCTGTTGTGACAAGGGCTGTAGATAAATAGTGGAAAGGCAGACTTTGTCCATGTCTGGAGGGCTTGTGGCGCTTTGCAACAGCAGAGCTTCTGCTCTGCATTTTGCTGGTGGTTTCCAGCACACAGTGGGAGACTGCTCAGACCCCGGCGTGCTCCCTGTGCTCTCACTCTCTGGCCTCGTACACAGGTCTTCCACATTCAGGAGCTTCTACCAAACTTATTGAAATTACATGGACCCTCCCACCCCACTCTTCATCAGAAAAAAACTTTTGTAGACACAAGAGAAACTCTTGTTGAAAGAGCTTTTTGAACTGACAAAGAAATAAATCAAGTGGTGGACCCAGGTACACTCAAACTGCAGAGGGAGCAAAAACAGAAAATGAAACCTTAAGATGACACCTCATTTAACGGGAAGACTCTTCAGATAACATGTTAGTATCACATTGGATTGTACAGAGCAAATGGCTCTGTTCAGAACAAATCCTACCGGCAGGTGCCCAAAGAGCTTGATATTTTATGGGGTTTGTCCCATATAGCTCATTGTTACAGACTTTTACTATATTCCAGCATTAAATATGCCATATCCCTTACAAAAGGGAACAAGAATCCCTCCTCTCTCTCCCTGAGCCTCTTGAACTTCTGGGCCTGGCAAAGAGAGAACAAGCAGGGCCGCTTGTCTGCTTCCTCCATCCCTGGGGCACGGCATCAGGAAGCAAGCTGGGAGTAGATTACTCGTTGGTCCGACTTTTCCCACTCGTTGGCGAGAGCCGCTGAGTGAGAATGGGGGCAGATGCATATTGCTGATAAAAGCCTTCAGCAAATTCCCATCCTCTCCTCACAAGGAGAGAGGAGGAAGTTGCAGGGCAATTGTAACTCCCAGCTGCCCCAAGAGATAGTGCTGAGCTACCAGGACCAATGGGGTGCCCGGATGAGAGCTTGCAAGGTCCACGGATTACTCAAGTTGCGATTATTGCTTATCGGGTCGCAAAAGCCAATGCTACATTTAAATATCAGGTGTCTTCACATCAAATTGTCAAGCCTTTCCCCCCCTAAGCTGGGTCAGCCTGCTCATTGAAAGCTATAAACACTGAATGTTACATGTGCAACACTGCCAAAAGAAAATGAAAATTACCCATTTACATTGATAATGAGAGACAGAAAACCATTTTGAAGAATTACATTTTGGAACAGAACCAGAAATTTGGAAGTTACAAAAATTCACTTGATCTGAATAATTTTACCAGTTCTAATAAGAAATTTAGACAAGGCTTTCCAAGTACTCATAAAGGCTGTAGTTTAGCATGAGAGTCAGTGACTCTTGAGTCCCATCATAAGTTTTGTTTTGCAGGCAAGCTGAAAGATTTTGGATTCCTATGGTGTATTTCCTAAGAAGGTTCTTACTTGTAAACACATACAGAAAGGAGGGGCAGGGGGAAATCAGAACAGAGAAGTTACGTTGGCTACAGAAGGAGACACCTGGGAAATTGCACATTCTCATTGGAAAGTGGCTTCTGTGTGTTGCTGTGCAAAAAGACCTGTGTGCCATGAGCAAATGTGTATAAACCCTTCCAGAGGTGGAGAAACCATCCTGAGCTTCAGATCCAAAAAAGAAACTGCACATCTTTGTAAAATTACATTTTGCAAATAAAAATGGAATTAACTGCCAGAATAGAATAGCTAGACCCTAAAAGAAGAGAAAGGAACCCATAAAAGTCCTAACAGTATTTTCAGCTGCTCTTCCACCCTCAATACAACACACCATGCCCAGGCACTACAAGCACTTCCCCGTGGACCACAATCCTCCATCCTGGGTGTGTCGCCAACCCATGCCTAGACATTGCACGGCAATCCAAGGACAACCTATCAATCTGCAGTTTGGATTTCCTGACTTTTGTTAGCTTGGTCATAGTTTTAACATGACTAAAATATAGACTTTCTTATGTTCATCTGAAACATTCTGCAGATGCCAGCCACTGCTCTGGTTCAAGTACTAGTATAAACATCACAGCGAGAGCTCTATTCCATGGGACGATTAACTCATGCGATAGCCACGACATTATCTGGGTCGAGAACAGCAAACAAGGTGAATGAGGTAAGGGAGGTCGCTATTCATAGCAACAGTCTCAGGAGAAAGGGAGAATCCAAAAATAAGACATTTGTTGACTGGATGCCCTTGAGCTGGCAACCAAGCAGACTTAGTAACGGAGCCAGCATTAGACATTAGCCTGGGCTTGCTGCTGCCAAGCAATCCCAGTAACCAGCAAGAGTTAGCAAGAGAGAGACTATGATTTAATAGATTAAGAAATAGGCAAGAAGCCAGTCACTCCCAAGTTTTACTCCTGGCTCTGACATCAGTTAGACTTGTAATCTGCGGGTGTGAAATTTGTGCTTTTAAACACGGGTGGATATAAGTGGACATTAACTGGAAGGCAAAGTGGCTGTTGCCCTACACATACTCCCATTCCCTGCCATCAGCACCACCGCCTGCAGTACACATGTCAGCATACACAATATAGCCCAAAACACAGCCCCCCAGCTCCTCATCCACAGCATGCCTGCATGGGATCTGAGGAGCAAGTCGGAATTTCAGAATTCTTCTACCATAGGCCAGCGCGTCCATCTCCCAGTGAGGAAAGCTTAGCTTTGGGAAGTTCAAGTCACTTAAGCTCTGTTGAGCTACAGAGTTATTCCAGTCTTACAGCCTGACTTGATTCCCTTGTTTCTTTTAAATCCTGTTCTTTAAAGTCCTACTACTGACATACATAGGGGAGCCCTTCCTCCAGCCCCAGCCCGTGAGATTGACAGTGTTGGGTGAAGCTTCTCAGTTATATAGATCTGGATGGTGCCAGCTGACAACACTGATACTCTGACCTGTAAAAGTCTATATTGGCAACTTGCTGGAGGTTGATGGTGTCTGCGACTAGTATTTCTGGCAGAGCAGAATTTTCTGGACTCTAACTTCTCTGAAATAAAGAGCTGTAGAGGCTTTTGTTTCCAATTTCCTGAAAAAAGTTTCTAAAATGTTTTAAGAGAGGGAAAATCCTAGTAAAAAATTTCATTAGAAAAATAAAATATGTTGATTCATACCACGATAATCTGTTTTCACTTAATGGTTTGGTAGATACAGAGTTTTTGGCAGAGGTGTGACTTTTGAAGGTGACAGTGTCCATGTAACTCGAATTCAGTACCTCCTCTCTTGCTGTACCTGCCTGGTTTCTGTCTGTTCAGCAATCAGAATAAAAGCCAATTGATTTGAGGTTATAATGATCCTGCAACCTTGGAGGTGCATTGAAAGGGAAAAAAAACTCCAGCACCCTCTGCTGTCTGCACACAACCTTCGTTCACTGGACATCTGCAGTACACGCGTTGGCTTCACACAGGCTGCAGAAAACCGAGAGCTGGAAGGAACTGTTTGGGCAGCTCATTTTACATGTCCAGTTTTAGGCGAGATGACATCCTAAAAGCTGTCTGTCAAGTACAAAAGAAATCCAAACAGTTTGCTCAGAGGTAGGCATGCTTATGGACACCTACAGCAGATAAATCCCACCTCGATAGACTGTGAACCAGAAGAAATGGAAAGCTGTGGCACAAGGAAGCATCACAGCACATAACCTCATCAGAGGTGCCCACATATGCACAGGCTCAATTTAGTAGAGCAGAGCAAGAAGACTTTGTTCAGATTGCCAGGTACAGATTCTGCTCCCGGGCAGCCAGAGGAAGGTATGAAACTCCAAGAAACAACGTGACCAGGAGCCGGAAAGGCAGGAACTGCAATCCTGGACGAGCACCTATTTGCTTTTAAATCTGGGCTCCAAAAGTTTTGCTCCCACCTAGCCCACTCCCACGTCAGCCCAAATACTGAATTTCAGGATCTCTATTTTCATTGTAATACACTGCCTCTCTAAGAGTAACACCTACTGAAAATACATTAGGGAGGTGTGCCATTCAGCTCCTGCAGAGTACCTGTAGTACCTCTAACACTCACAAGTACCCAGCTGACTCCAACAGTCCATGCTAAGGAGATTCATTGACAAAAAACATGGATGAATTAATGTCTTCACCCAGGAGGGAGAAGAGGCAGATTTCTTTCCAAAATCCATGTTCACATCAGGGAAAAGAATCAGGCACTTTGACCAACAGCCGTTTCAGTGGCTGAAGAGATGCCACTCATACCTCCTCTTGCCATTTTGGCTATTGGAGATGGGAGTGAGTGCATTTCTTCATCATCCTTGCTGGGGTTTTCTCATGAAAGTTATGTAGTTACCCGAAGAAAAACAGAGGGATGCTCTTAAAAATCATCTGTCAAAAAATAAGATCATCCATGTGCTACAAAAGCACATGCGAAATCACACCTAAAGAAAACTTGTACTTTTAAATGAACAACTAATATCTTTGCTTATTCCATGCATGCCAGCAGCAATTTACCTTCCGAACGCAGTAATTTCAAGCAGCTCTAGCTGCCATGATTCACTGCTGTGAATGATTTTGCCTCTCACAGCAAACCGGGAAGTGGTGTGAATGGCTTATTTTCCTGCTCCAATAAACTCCCAACTCGTCATTTCACAGATTTGTCTTTGTTTCTTCTTTGCCTCCGACATAAAAATAATCTGCAGAATCAAAGGAAAAGACCTGAACGGAACGATGATCTCAAAACTTATTTAGTCGTCCACATCTGTGAGGGAGCCACTGCCCTCACTTCCTGCCAGTCACCTGTCTGCTGCATTTCCCCAGGTTCCAGTATGTTCCTGCAAGACAGAGCTTTATCTTTTTGAGGATTACTCAAAACATAGAATTGTCACACCAGATAAAATTGGAAAGCTCTGTTTTGCACAAACTCCCATCTTGCTTTTGGTTTCAAAACAGAAGTGTGAAGTAAAAGAGACATCATGTTTTCCAGCAAAGTGAAAATCAGTGGATCTCAACACATCAGGGTTTGACCCAAAACATTTTTTACATGACCCTAGAAGGCTGCCAGCAAGGCTGTCTGTGAGCACCCAGGGACTGGAGAAGAACTTCATGTATGGCTGATTTTGAAAGCCTCTCTGCATGGGCAGTACTTCTGCAAATCTGCCCAGGCCGTTTCTCAAAGGTTTTATTTTCCACAGCCCACATGCCCAAAAACTCAGGTGTGGTGCTATTAGTTCTCTCTGTCTTCTGCATAC
This sequence comes from Eurypyga helias, assembly GCF_000690775.1. Taxonomy (NCBI): domain Eukaryota; kingdom Metazoa; phylum Chordata; class Aves; order Eurypygiformes; family Eurypygidae; genus Eurypyga; species Eurypyga helias. The sequence goes on along the minus strand of NW_010245544.1, from coordinate 54,021 downwards.
ACGAAGAGACTATCAGCCCTACCTAAAAGATACTGTGGGTTTTCTCTCTGTAGCAAAATGATAGTTATATAGCTCTAACTGCTTTCTGAGATGGTTTCCCTTTTGTACTGGCTGCAAAAGGATTTCCTGGCGTAAGCCACTAACCAGGGTTTGGGTGAGCCCATTCGGCTGGCTTTTTCCATGTCTGGATGGAGACTTAATTGCTACCAAAATCAGTGAGCCCAAAGTTTGCCCAGGTTGGGAAAGGGCCTACAACGTGCCCTCGAAGCATGCACAGCCCAGCCAGTCCCAGGAGATGCAGGGTGGTCGTGGCCCTTTGGGATGATCCGTTGGGTTTGATCGCTGCTGTAGAAGTAAAACCTGCACAACTCTCTTGCCTGATGGGGCAGGGGCTTGCAGTGCCTTCTACACCTCCTGCTCTGCTGAACTTCTCTGTAGACCAGCTTTTCATTTAAGAAATATTAATCAACATTTTAGCACCCATTTTATTAGTATTTACCACACGTACCTTGCCAAAAGGTGTTGCAAACTGCAAGCATCCCTGTGGCCACCCCACTGCTGGGGTCAGCTGGCCACTGCTCGGTGGGGATGAAGGACATCTCTGGGGACCTCGCAGCCTCCCCAGCCATCTGCCACAGATGACAAAGTTTTGCACCCTCATCTACATCCCCGGACCAAACGAGTGCCTGTTTAACCCGAGCCTCGCTGCTGAGGCTTTCAAAGGGGAAAATTACCACAGCTCAGTCTTTTCCAACTGGAAATGATTATGCCTTTGTTGCTACCGAGGGTGCTCCTTGGCAGGCAGCCCAGGCACCACAGGTAATGGCCGCAATAGGAGGTGCCGCAGAGATGTTGGCATTTCCTCGCAGGGGAGAAAAAGGGGGAAAGCACACTATCTGCGAGCCCGACACAAACAGCTCAGGGTAAACCCATTTGTCAGAGTGGCAAGTGACCTTTTCTGTTCACCTGTGATTAAGGAACCAGATTTGTTCATTAAGGCCAATAAACCAAATTAAGACGGCTGGGTGCAGGGGATTCAAGCAGCTTTTGCCATCCCACTCCTTGAACTCATCTTATTAGAGCAGCCTGGGAAGTGGAAGGAGTAAGTCGGGGCAGGTCAGGGCAAAGCAGTGCTAAATCTGTGTCTCTCGACCCGTTGTTAATCATCTATTCTCTTTCTATAAATGAATTTGGAATGTGGAGCAAATCATACTAAAAGATTTCTCCTCCTTGCTGAATACTTCAGGAGCTTTAAGGAATTCAGCTCAGGAGCAATGCTTCATTCAGGGCTGTTGATTAGTTCCACCGTGGAGTGCACTAGACAAGACAATAAGTGGACGACAGACACAGTGATTCATAGATTACTCTGCTGAGAGTTGCAGGTGTTTTGGGATCGAATGAAAGGAAAGGAGGTTGGGTCGGTTCTCAAACCACCTTCCTGTTAAAGGATTAGCACGGGTTACTCCAAGTTATTAAAATCCCTCTCATAAATGTAAAAGTTGGAGTTTTTCCTCAAAATTGCCTTTCTTCCCCACCCCACACACTTTTCTAACAGAAACAGAAAATATGTCAAGTTTAGAGTTAGCAGCAGTGCCAAACTGAAAGCAAAGAAGGGGGCTGGATCTTCACCTGCTGTAAACAGGAAGAGTTTCCGGAAAACTTTGTGTAGGAGCCCAAAAAATAGATTTAACCAAAGCCCTGGAACTTCTTTCTCCTCCCAGGGATGGTTGGATGTCATAAAACATGTGCAAATACTTAAGACAGAGGTATTTGAGTGTAAGACCTTTTTGCTTTATCAGTATGAAGTATAAATAGCACAGGATAAAAGGATTTTAGGGAAGCTGGAGAAAAGGAGAGAGTATTATGCACCTCACTGAAGCCAACAGAGGAGACTTGCAGCCTTAGCTCGGGGAGAGCAGGAGCACAGGAGGGTGCCAGCCTTGGCAGGGGGACACGGGGGTGGCTCTGCCATGTGCCACAGATACCTGTTCACACAATGGCACATCAGCAGGGAGAGAGGCCAACGGGGTTTTGCTCTCCAGGAGTGCAGCCAGGAGGGGATAACTATAACTTAACCACATGCCCTGCTTAGCTAAATCACAGAGCTGATGCTACTGTAAGCGCTCACCCATCCACCCCTTTTGCAGGCATGGCCAGGGAAAGCAAGTGCCACCTTTTCCTAAGATAAAGCAAAATCCATTGTTTTTCCATCGCCTTCCACAGGATCCAGCTCTGACACTGCCCCTCCACACCTGCCAAGCCTCGGAGAACCCTGGTTTTACATACACAGACCCTCGAGGAACAAGTGGCTGACATACTTCTGAATTCCATGCTTCAAATGGGTATGCAAATCCCACATTTCATGCATCACGGGGTGTTTTACACTTTGGCAAGAAATGAAAGTTACCTAAGAAGCAATTGCCATAATAGGGTGATGAGCACAATAGAAAGACATTTACAGGGCTAAACATATTATTGACGTGTTGGGTTTGACATAGTTTGGGTACAGCAAGACACGTAGTTCACATGTCAAAAACATGTTTTCAGCCACTACAGTGTACACATCCAGAAGCGCAGCACTGTACTCTGCTGTTCTACAGACGCTGCCTAAAAGAGGAGTTAGGGAGTGTTATTAGTTAACAGGCAATCAGTATATGCTGTATAGTATGAGTAAGGCATTGCGTTCCTCTGGGATACTGACTTGAGGAGATTCCAAGCATGTAAAAAAAACCCTCAGTGAATTTTTGTCAAAACTCAGAAGATACACTGAACAGAGAAGGTGATAAGCACAGCACATAGTTCAATGGTCCTATCTGATTTTTTCCACTTTTAGAAACTTTTATAAAATATTTCCTTTTTGTCTTTGATATTTGGGGGATTATTCATTTTTAAAACCATTTTCCAGTTCTAAGATGTGCTATATGGCAGCATTCATGTTGACCACCACGTTTTTTAAAGTGTAGTTTATCAAATATCCTTTACGTGCAGGTAAAACTATCTTTCTTCCTCTGCTTTTTTTTTCTTTCATACCTGCAGCCATGGAAGCCGGTTTGGGCTGCCCTATCCCAGCCGACAGAGCTCCATAGGGACAGCAACAACTCCCTGCTGCTGCCTGTGCTCCCCTTCCTACCCCCGGTTTCCCCAGCGCTGGGGTCTGGGCACCAGGTGAGCAATCCTCGATTCGCATTTCTTGCAAGCCTGTTAACAAAATCTGCCAAGTGATAGACGGCGAGCTAAACCAGGGAGATCTGGAAGGGAACCGAAAGCTGAGGGAGATGATCCATCTCCAGCTAAGGCCAAGCCTGGCACAGCTGCTCCCCAGCCCTCAGCCAGGGGTCTGGGACACCTCTTGCTGGTGGCTGGGAAGAACAAGGACATTCATTTAGCAACTGGTCTCAGGTTTTTCACTTAGCCTGAAGGGAACATTGACGAGCTAAACCAGGGAGATCTGGAAGGGAACCGAAAGCTGAGGGAGATGATCCATCTCCAGCTAAGGCCAAGCCTGGCACAGCTGCTCCCCAGCCCTCAGCCAGGGGTCTGGGACACCTCTTGCTGGTGGCTGGGAAGAACAAGGACATTCATTTAGCAACTGGTCTCAGGTTTTTCACTTAGCCTGAAGGGAACATTGACACCTGCAAATGGGTGGGAAGGTTTCTCTTGCACCATCCATACCAAGGACATGCTCCTGGCTGGGAAAGGGCAGTGCTTGCTGAGCTTGAGGGGATGTCCCCATGTCTTTCACCCCAAAGTCCAACATAACAGCATTTCAGTGGGGCATTAAATAAAATGGGAAAATAATCCGTAAAGCACTTTTGGGACAGAAACCCCTGTACTGTGCATAGCAGGATGAGCTAATACTGCTGGAAATAAAAGCACTACAAATATTAAAAGGTGCAAGACCGTTTAGTGATGAATTTACTCCAGGCTGACCCAAGATAAAAGTTATTTGCTAAGCAGAGGATCTATACACATCCCAGACGTGCCGGGCAGGAGAGCATTGTGCAGCTGACACCCACTCCTGGCTGTCATGGTGCAGAAAAACCAGCTCCTCACAGCACCCTGCCAGCCCCCAGCTTCCTCACCTGCCAAACCCCAACACACGCTCGTTTGTACTTTGTCATGTCACATTAAATTGAAATCTTTCATTGCCTGGCTGGGAAAAGATAAAGGAGAGCAACATTTCAAGGTGATCTACCCTTCCAAATATAATCTTTAGCTAATTAATAATTAACCAAATATTTATTGGTCAGCTGATACTGCTCGAGATACGAAGTTCCAGGCAATGCACCAGTGAGACTTCACACAGCCGTACTTCTCTTAATTAAACAAGTGAAAGGATACTTCATCTAACCCTATAAATCCAGATGACCTTTTGGGTAGGAGCAGCAGGGGCATGATGCAGCTCTGGACCCCAACCAACCCCCGCAGGCTCGTCCTCCTCCTTTCTGCCACCCCCAGCTGATGGCACAGCTAACCTTGACAGAGCCACTTGTCACACCTTCGGAAAAAGCCGTGCACAGGCACTGCTCTGACTTCAGGGACCATTTCTCTCCAGATCTGGCACACGCTCAGGCACCTCTGCACGGGATTGAGCACCCTTCTCCCAGGTACTCCGCAGCCTGCCAGCCGCTGAATTCCCAGCGTGCCTGCAGCCCCCTTGTGGAACCAGGTCTCAAAACTACGCGAAAAGAGATATTGTTTTCATTGCAAAGCTCAGAGCCGTTATTTTTAGCTGCCGCGGGGCTGATCCTGCAGGTGTTGCAGGCTCCCAGGGCAGCAGCACCTCCTGGGATGCCCTAAAGCCACCCGTGATCCAAGGGAAGAGTCCAATCTGTATCATATTTAAATACCAGCCAAATTCTCTAGAAACCCTCAGAATGGGCTTCTGGGGAGGCTTTTTTTAATTTTTTATTTAGCCCAGAATTGGGGATTTTGCTTCCCATCGTTTTTTCCAGCCCTCCAGTCCAATTCTCCGCCCTCTGCAGGAGTGGAGGCACTCTCCAGCCTGCGCCGCTGCTGCAGGCTGTCCAGGCACTGTTCTCACTTTCACTGTTTCCCTACTTGTGCCTGATAAAAGAAAATACACGAGATATCAAGTCACTTCTGATTTCCCTTCCACTGAAAACACCTCGGCGCTTCTCAAGATGTCACACCCATCAAAATCCTGAGCTGGATGCAGGAGCCAGCAAGTGGTCCAGGAGCAGAGGCACAGGTTTGTAAGGCACTCGGAGAGAGAAGCACAATTAACACGCATTTCTGTCCCAGCACACATCTAGCAGAGCATATCAAGGAGAAAGTAGGGGAAAAAAACCCCACGCTACGGTGTTTCTAATAAACTAAGAAACTTTTTTGACTTTCATGATGTACATATGGCCGTTAATTTCAATGTCATGTTATGATTTTTGGCTGAGCCAACAGTATGTATGTATGGAAGCAAGCAAGCAAAACAAATGCATTTTGTATTCAAATTTATACAACTCCATACATTTTTATGCTGTTTATTTGAAAATTAATTTTGGCTTAGGCCTTAGAGACAGCAAATGTTGTCAAGATTTGAGGGCTACCTGAAAAGCCTTGGGGACAGCATTACCCTTATGCATAAGAAACAGCAAAATAAAATAAAAATAAATGAATTTCCAAATACGTCATGGCTAATCCCTTGAGCTGACCTACAAATGAATTATAGAGGGTTTGCTACAGGACTGAGTAGATCTTGTGATTTCACTGAGAGATTTATCTTATTTTCCAACTTATTTTCATATCTTATTTCCTTTTCTTTTAGAATTAGACTGTAAATAAAAGAGCTAAGACCGAATGAAGCTCCCTTTCACCGCACTCATATTGGATTGATAAATTAAAATGGTGAGATGAGTTTTGTATGACCCATCCTCGAGGATTTGGGAAATTTAGCCGATGCAAAACAAGGCATTAATTTGGAGAGGCCTAGCTACTTACAATGCTTAGTATTCTGACAATGATGAATGGCATCATTCCAAGCAAATGGTAATTTCACTTTTTGTGACAGTACTTTAGAGCAAAACCGACTTTCTTCACACAAAGAATTTGCAATCCTATTGAACAGAGGCTGTACCTGAATATCAGAAATCCTTCATTGTTTAAGTATCATCTGATATTCTTGATTGGCTCCAGACTGAAGGTTGCAGTTGAATTAGGGAGAACGGAGGTTAAGTCCTAACCTTGAAAGATTTAGCAGCCATTGAAACACTGCCTTTGGGCACTTATTGGCCTGTATTTATCAAAAAACTTTTCAATTCAATGAGGGGAGGGAGAAAACACAAAACTTGTCACATTCATCAAGTGAAGCCACTGGAAAGACATCTACAGAAGAACACCCAAAAAGCATAATCTTTCAGAAGAGCTGATAGAAATGGTAATTGGATGGGATGAAGAATAATACTTCTAAAGCAGGAGTATAGAGAATATAGCTAAAAAATCAAGGTCAGGAGAAGAGAATGTATCCTTTTCAAGTTAATAAAACTTACATTTGCCTTTTGTATTGCAGAAAATATTCCAGGTACCATCTCTAATTTATTTCTTCACAAACACTGCTGAGGGAAAACAGGATTACAGACAAACTGGAAGCATGCTTTCTTTCAGCATACGTGCAGCAAACATAAAAGCATTGTTAGCAGATACAATTAGGAAAAAAAAAACAACCAACACAAAACAAACTTCAGGACTTCCCTATTATTTAGAAATGTGGCTCAGCCTTCAGAAACACAGAGAGCATCTTTAAAAAAAGCATCTCCCTAAGGCACTCGAAAGCAACCTTCTATGATTGGCAAAGAGCACTGACATTGTCTCCCAAACAGGGAACAGAAATGATGAATCATAAAAACTTGATTGCACTTCTTCCTGCCTCCTTACTAACAAGCTAATCAGAGACTGCAAAGCAAGTGTCATGTGTAAACGGATGAGTTGTACGGGGATGCTATATTGTCTCGTTTTTATCTTGCACAAACACCTCTGGCCTGAACTTTGAAGGCTTTTGGCACATTTCTCTGGTTTTGTATCAGGGGTCCTATCCAGCTGGTGAAGAAAGGGAAATACTGAAGTGCTGTGTCGCTCTACATGCCGGAGCTGCACGGATGCAGGTGTCTCCTTACTGACGAAGACATCGGCTAAGAGGAAAAAAATCTGTAAAAGGTCAGTATCTGCAGACACGAAGCCTCCAACCAGCTCCCTAAACAGTTAACAGAAACAGCACCTACTACCAAAACATCCCCATAAATAACTCCTGTAATGAAAGCAGAGATGAAAGCATTTGTTAATTTTCCATAGTCCAGGCGATTTGACTATCGATGCCTATTAATCCAGGAAATATAGCATTATATTTGTCAAGAGCTTCTCAGGATGTAGAGCTGGAGGAATAACCTATGATTTGCACTGACAACATTTTCTTCACCAGACCAGGTACCGTATTTTAGGGTTATGGTGCTTTTAGTGATAGCATTACCTAATCTGCTCAAGGCACTTTTGCTCACCAGCGAGGATTTCTCGCTCCAAAGCACCTGAAAAACAACGTTTGCCAACCAGAACTGCAGGTCACTCCTGTCTCAAAAACATCAGCTGCAACACATGAGAGGGACAGGTCACTGATGGCACACCGACACAATAAAAACGGCAATAGACAAAAATACATAGCAGCAACCCAAAAATCTGTAATTTGGGGTGAAACCTACGTGTTCTTCAACACTTTGACATCAAGAAAGCAGTTACCAAGAGAGCAATTATGGGGATGCCCTGGTGTGCCTAGGCATTTGTGGACATACGGTATGTTTTACCATTAACTGTAAATTTCCTTATTTTTATTGTTTTCTGTCACAAGCATAATGTTTTCTTAGTTTGGATTTGTTGCATGTACATATTTGTTATATATTTCGTGGTTTTCCCAGCCACTGCACACTTCTCTCTGGCTTTCTTGGTGTCCATACCAGTCCAGGTCATGCTGCAGCAAGGACCCATCCTAGAGATGCCGACGGCTCGGCAGGACCTCAGGCACCCACTTAGGTGCCTCATGCCACATCAGGGCTTTGCAGTGTTTTCCTCTATGCTGCTCAAAAAACCCTTTAAACCACCATCCAACACTGCCACATTTCTCCCCAGCACAGGGACCTGCCAAATCTCCCCAAGCTGACCACCACCCTGCACGATGGCCAGTCTCCTCAGGTGCTTTCTTAAGCTTCCCTAAGTCTCCTCCCTCATCCCACCATAATTTCAGGAAGAAAACCAGCAGCTCAAGGGGGAAGTTTGATACACTCCTGGGTAACTCAGTCTCACATAGTTCCTATGCAGTCACACCTGAGGTAAACCCCCATCCACCTCAGTGTCTCTGAAAGGGCCAAGGAAGTACTTTTTGGGACATGGCCCATAACTGCAAAGGCACAAACTGGATGGTCACAGTCCATGTGGTGATGGTAAGACTGGAAAGGTCATGCTACTGGTGATGAAAGAAAGAGGTACTTACAAGATCAGTGTTTTTAGGTAAAATTTGACTGCAAACATCTATAAAATTAAATACACGTTAACCATAAAAAGAACTGACCTCCTATATCCACAACAAATTCTTCTATCACCTGCAATTATTCGGAGGCAGATCTTACATCCCATCTCACCAGCCCTCAGAGCTGCCCTTTGATATCAGCGTAAGTTTTGACTGAGCAGAAGTCGCATAAACACCTCGGGATTTGTCTCTCTGATGTTGAGCAACCAAACGTAATTTAGAGCATACATTTCCCAAAATACATAAGTTAAGTCTTTACTGCAGGAGCCTCCAGGAAAGCGAACAGGTCACTATTTGTGGCAATGGTGGAGCGTGTGATTTTCTAGAAAAAGGCTGGTTTGTGGAAAATCACTGAATGAATTGCTACCCCGCATAAAAGAGGTATATCCTACAGTGATTTCAGCACGCTCCCATGAATTTATTTATCTGCCTGATGCCACCTGTTTCGCTGCCGGTTCCTCCAGCCACATACTGAGGCATCACTGGGGGGGTCAAACAGGGAAAATTCCTGGGGACCATCTGCTTATTCATAACCCCCAAAGCCATATTTCCATCCTGGCATCATATCCGCCCTTATCACAGGGCATTGTGTGCTAACGACCATTATTTAATTAACAGATGAAGAAGCCCTGAAAGCCACGCCGGCAGATTTTGAACTTGATCTTCTCTCATTTGCTGTCATGCAAGACCAGATAAATGACAAGTATTTCGAGAGTCTGCAAAGGCCCTTTAGAACAGCTGCACAGGCTTCACCCCTTCTTTGCAGCAGGTTTCTCACTTAAGAAAAAAACACGCTTCATTACATCGCCTCTTACTTGAGCTGCAAGGGTCTATTCAAGGAAGATAAGCCTCTTAGAAATGAAGTAGCGTTGAATTTAGGTTTTGAGTGACAGGAGGAAGGTTTATCCATTCAGCAGACAATACTGCTTTCTCTGCATTAATCTAGGAGGCGGACAATGATCTGTTTTTTAGGCAGCATCTCATCTCTTTTCCCACAGCAGAAGGTGATTAGAGTTCGGAAGCAGGGACTGTGAAAGAAAGGCGAGCGCTATCTCCCCAGCCCTCCTGTTTCCTGAGCGGGCAGGAGGGAAGTTCTCGGCCAAGTGCATCAATCACGGGGCTGGCGCTCAGGATGTGCCGCTTGGTCGGGGGTTGACTCGGGGCTGGCAGGTGAGGGCACGGGTACCCCGCCAAGCCCCAGCCCTGTTATCTCTGCAGATAAACATAAGGACTCGTTTCATGGCTCAACCCTCGCAGCAGCACTCTGTGCTTGCCGGCAGCTCCATCCAGATGATCCCCCAACCCTCACAAAGAGGGCCACACTTTTTGTGCTTTGCAGAGGGAAAGCAAGTAACAGAGAAGCAGATTTAGTCTGAGACCACAGTTGCAGAACGATTGAACACAGAAATTCTGGCTCTCCCCTTCCTCCCTGGGACTTCCCAATGGATTACACACAACCAAAGGGTCCGGGAGCCAGCTCAGGGAACTTGTTCACCCTGTGCACACTCCCATAAAAACCTTCAAAAACACTTAAAAACTTTCTGCATCTCCCATCACCTCCATTTTTCACGTTCAAGGAGCAACCTGTGATTCAGCCAGCTCTCCAACAGAAGTGAGCTACTGGGAGCCACGCGAGAGCGGCACAGCCACAACCTGCTGAGCTGCGCTGGCATTTCTCTCTGGTTTTCAGAGATCTGTGCCCCCAGCTGTCATGCTGGAGGGTTTTTAAGCACTTTAGCTTTTCAAACACACACGCATAGGCATGAACAGGCAAGGCAGGGAGAGAGGCAAATATACCGAAGTGTAAATAAATACGCCGCACAAATGCCATAGTTTGGAAAATGATGTCTTGTCACGAGTACCGGCTCTAACAGAATAATTAAACTATCCATACATACACCTTTCTACATGCAAAATAACCTGCAGCTTCAACCATTATCTTAAGGTAATCACTATAGCACCCAAATCTTCACAAGTTAATGTTGCAGATAATGACTAATCCATAGAAATCAGGTTTCTTGACAGGGAGCCCGGCAGAGGTTATGCCCAGAACCCTGACAGGGAGCCCGGCAGAGGTTATACCGAGGCTGTTACAACCCTCCAGGGAACATCAGGACCGACGAAGGCAAGACCAAGGCACATCAGGGACCCCGGCCCCAGCTGCCTGCGGATCTACTTGGAGCACAGTGAGCAAAGCCAAGTCTACACGAGCTGAGCAGTTAAAAAAATGAACAAAGCCTTCCTAAAAGTATTTCTGCGAGTTTACATAATACTCCATGAACGCTATTTTTAAATTAGCAAATCCTCTGTAAGACAAGCTACATTTTCTACATCAGGAGGACTTTGTTGTGTCCTGGACCGAAGCAGCTAAAGGGAATTCCTTTTCATTGCCAAGACACTCTGAATAACTTTTAAGGGGCACCCCAGCAATCCCCACTCCTGTTAGCAACAGCCCACAGATCAAAATGCAGCACATTGGAGAAACACGGCAAACCTTCCACAAATAAGGAGCGTATTGACACATTTTCTCTTCGCCCCTTTGTGCTAAGCCTGTGTAACTGCGCTTCGGTGAATGGCTTTTTTGTTATTCTTATCTCCGCGCCTCAAAATTCCTCAAAACACATCTGTCACGGCACAGCTTGAGCGCCAGCCCCGAACAACTCGGGTGTCACAGCTCTCCTATCTCCCCTCCAACCTCCCAGGTGGGAAGAAGTTTGCACAGACATTTCTTTTGCTCATCGGAGCATGGCTGGTGTGCCGAGTCAGCACCGCGCAGACCCACGTCCTCCCCCCATGTTTTTTTTTTAGCTTCTTTTCCCCCTTTATGTGTATATATATATACTTTTTTTTTTTTAAGGGACTTAATTGCTTCATTTCAGCTGTTATGTTTAACCTCAGGAAATGGTACTATATAGACATGGCAAACAACTTTCTGGTTGTTTCCAATCAGTACCATATTATAAAGTACAGCCAGTTAAGAATCCTATTCATTTTCTTGCCCTGTCATCTTGATCTTATTTGAATGTCTGGGGAGCAGGAGGTGCTCGCTCGGCCCCGCGTTTCAGAAGTGGGGGCAGGAGCGTCTGTGCAATGTGTTAGAGACACTGAAAGTTTTCATTTTGACTCCTTAATGAGAGCGACCTTTGCCACGGGCTGATGAGTTCCATACCTGTCCTGGTGTGTTTTCTGAAAACATTTGACACTGCTCGCAGGTTTGACGGGGATATGACTAATGAAGTCTTGGTATAAAAATAATGGGCTGCAATTGCAAGTCATTTGTGTGAAACCAAACTCCTTAAAAACTTGTCTCTGCTCACTTTCTGTTTTCTAAATGAGTCAATAATACGAATCAGATGGCTTGAAGGAATAGACCCCCAAATATTTCCTCTCTCCCTTCTATAAATTAGCTGCCATTTTGTGCAATTTTTGTTGCCTCCAGGCACGGTTTAAATTGGACTGTAGTTACTAAATTGCTGGAGCTATTGCAAAATGTGTAGGGCAATACATAATACCTTGTTTTTGTTAAATGTATAGTAACAGCTCTTCTTGTGAGGTCAAGAGGCCCAGGCTGCTACTACTTAGAATGCATAACAATTTTATGTAAAGTAATGGGGAGGCAGGCAGAAGCGTGTTTCTGCTGCAAGTTTTAAAAAAATAAAAAGGACTGAAAACAATACATAATTTTTTTTTAGTATTTAAATGTCTGCTGCAAGGGCAGGGTGATGCCTGTTGCATTGCTGCTCCTTGCCTTTAGTCCCTGCTGTGGGACTCACCCATGGACGGGGGAATGCAGCATCGGGAGTCTCCCAGGCACATTGAAGAAGGCCATTTCAGAGACAGATCACCATGTCTCATTCTCCACCGTCAAAGTTGAAATTCTCTTTTTAATTGAATAGGTACATCATTAATCTAACCGCCTGGGTAGTCAGCTTAGAATATATAAGATGCCACAATATCAATAACAAAAATATCCTGGAAACTCACGAACTAAGTTATAACCATAGCACAATTGGATGCATCACCGACTTTTCTAATTTTAGCATCAGTACTGATAATCTGTGTTTTTCTTTAAGCCTCAGCTCGGAGTTATGTGAATATATGAGGATTTAACTCTCCCTTAGAAGCAGCAGCTTACATGACAGAAGAATGCCTGAAATTCTCCCCAAGCTACCTTAGGAACTCAAAGCCTTGAAGAAAACTGAAACCCGTGTGCCTTAACTTCCATACTTTTGAGGCACCTGAATCATGATTTTTGATTGCCAGGAATTGGAAAACCTGTTACAATGGCTATGAAAACTTCCATCATAAACTATTCCAACTGCTTTATTTCAGCCTGACCGCTGTTTGATGACAACAGGTCCATACAAGTCTTAACTTTCCCTAACATATATACATGCACATGTATGTATATGTATATTAGGGAAACATTATATATGTATGTATATATATGTGTATATACATATACACGCGTAAGTGTGTATATATTCCCACATAAATCATTTTAAATGCCCTCTCCAGGAAAAAAAAAATTCTTCTGGATACCAAAAAGGGAAAATAAATATAAGATGGAGGTGTACTCAGACGTCTTTGTGTGCCAGTGGAAAAGGGTTTATACCGTATGGTTTTAGAGCCCACGTGGACTAGAAGGGGCCACGACCAGGAGTTCTGTTTGATGTTGAAACACACAATCAAGTTATTTTATATAAGATACTATTTTAGCCACATTTGGATAGGCAATGGAAAGGCAAAGGTCAACATTTTTCCTTCAGTTCAGGGATATATATATATATACACACACACACCCCCCACACAAGTACAAACACACATTGTGCTCATGTACGTGCATGAGTGCTATGAATGTGTGGAAGAAATAACCTGCACAGGTTACAGACATTTCCCATTACAACCTCGTAAGCATTCTCATTATACCAAAGCTCATTTGCACTCAAAACTTGCAAAGTTAGGAACACGCGTAAACTTTTGCAGGACCAGACCTTAAGTACACAATTCAACCTAACGCTCCAGGTTTGGACATGCTGTTCTTCAGCCCTAGAACAAACGCAAAGCTTCGTACAACTAAATATAGCTGGTATACAAGAGATTTTGTTTTGTTTAGCAGCTCCCCTGTGACCCAACAGAAGTTACGAAACCAAATGAATGTAATAGAGCGTTCATTCCCTGCTTATTGATGTTGCCTCGCCCTTGGGCATATTTGCAAAATTTCCTTCTACATAATAAAAAATGGCATGTCACTTGGTGTGGCCAGTGGGACTGTGGACCGGCACTAGTCAAACACAGGCTATTCGCTGTTAAATGCTTGCTGCTCCTCCAGGACAAAGGCATGCATGCCTCGACTCGGGTAAAGGCAATACTCTTAGGCTGAAGCTCGGCGAGGATGGTACAACAGTTTGTTGTACCATGTTGCCCAGAGATAGGACAGTCTCTTTGTGAAAAGTTTGCTCACAACACAAACCCACTCTGCTGAGTGGACTCACTGGTACCCTTAGAAGAGCTGCACATCCCATTTCATCATCTTTTTTCCTGCACATAGAAACACACCTACTGTCACTGACACTTCCTTGCCTTCAACCCCGAGGAGCTGCCACTGAAGGGACACACAAGAAACCCTCCCACATGCAGCTCAGCAGCAATAGCAAGAGGCCCGAAGCCAGAGAGCCCACTGTTTGCTGCCTTCATTCAAAGATTCACTAACAAATCCTCATTAGGCAGACTGAATTGCTTTGCTCTTGCTCTCCCACATCCTGCACAGATGCAAGAGTACTCCAACACCCAAGTGCTCCAAGACCCCACGTCTCCTTCCAAGAAGCACCCACCTCACCTCCAGGTAGGAAGAAGACCTGGCAGACAGTGAGCGCTTGTTCAGGCGCCAGCATCACACAAAACAAAGAATAACCACAAACTCTGGCACTTGCATCTCTACAGCTGCCAGCTTCTGTGGTCAGAGAGCATCTTACCTAGCTTTAGGGAAGGCACTTCTCTGCAAGTGGTCACACAGCCTCTCGCTGAATTCCAAAGAGGAAGACACATTGGAGACCTCACCCCAGATGGATGGGCTCACTATGGCCTTCTCACTGTTACCCAGCAAGGGGGCTTTGACTGCCTCATCGAGCTGGGTACCAAACACTCAGACAGCTCAAGCTAGCCACGATGAATCTCACCCTGTGTGGCAACCTAGAGGGAAGTGCTCTTGTCCATGCCTGTTTCAAAACCTCTCATGTTTTCCTTTAAAATACATGGTATCAGCTATGGCAGAGAGAGTGTCCTTGGCCAAATTGCCCAGCTCACTGTAGGATTTTCTACTTTCTGCACTCCATCTTTGTTTTTGCTGGCTCAGGATCGCTTATAGGTAATTCCACATATTTTTGCACTCCCAGTGAACCACATTGTAGCTAAACCTAATTTGCAGTTTGGGTACAAAAGGGTAATTAGACCCGCTCCTTCCAACATTCGTGCCAGCAGCTTAAAGCGGGTACAGAATTACTAGGTTAAAATTGCACCTTACACCTTGACACCAGCTCTGAAAAGGCTGGTCCTGGGACACTGGACATTACACAAATATATGCACAGCCAGGAAGAAAATGGTGCAAGTCAGCCAGGATTCTTTTTAATATATCTCCTTAATTCAAGGGGCCCATTATATATAGTGCTCAGGACGGGAAAAGGAAGACTTGTACCCACTTGGGGGGGTGGGTTGTGGTTTAGCCACCAACTTTCCTTTTTGCTCACACAAGGGCTAATTCATAGGTTAAGTGGAGGATTATAGATGATAGAAATGCAGCAGCCCTTTTCCTTTCCTCCCCATGCTTTTCATGTAAAGAGAAAGAAGGCTTCTCTCATCCCTTCTGCAAAAGTGTTGACACATTTCCATAGCACTGTGAGAGGACCTGCCATTTCTGTCACTCCGCTACCCCTTGTCCCTTTGTCCCCACAGCATCTTATTTCAGCTGGGAGAAGAATAATTCATGGCTTCAGAAGATAAAACCAGATTTCCTAGGAAATATTTCTGTAAGAAAACCTGGACTGTACCCATGCCTGGGATAACATCAGCTCAGTCCTCTTTTTCACCAATGTGTCAGAGTTTTACCACCAACCTTAAGAAGCAAAATCTGCCCTTTCCAAGATGTCTCTTTCAAAGCAGCATCTTGCTTAGCACAACAGCACCTGCAAAGTCACCAGGCACGTTTTGTTAGTGGGAACAAGATGACAGCGTGGAAATTGGAACACTGGCCAGACACAAGCCTGCCTTCCGGTACCTGGCCGTACTTCCCCAGAATAACTGTTGGTCTTTGCCTGGCAAGAGTATAACCAAATACCAAGTAAATGCTGAGAGAAATTAAATTGTTACAAATTAAGTGCCTAAAACGGCAAAGACTCACACTGAAAACTAGTATGTGGATGAACAGACAGCCCCATTGGGCTGCTGGTGACCTGAAGTCACCGACTGCAGTAAAACTGAAACCATGGGTTTGCTTAAGAGAAACCTCTGCCGCCTCTTGTTGCCCTGAAAACAGAGGAACAGCCACAGGCAGGTCCCTTATGCATTTGTGCATAGATTGCATCTCAGGGACAATGTATACATGCTGCAGACTGCCGTGTTTTCATGGTAAGCGATCGTACGCTGTTGAGCACAACAGTAAATAAAGCTCTGATATAAAACTCATGTAACTTTTGCTGGCATGAAAATTAAGGCTTCCCCTAGCCTTCTAGTTGTTTAAACGCTTCCCTTTGATAGTTTCCCTTTTGTTTCTTTCAATTTTTTTTGTTTTAAAAAATACTTGGAATTTTAGCACAGGATCTGAGAGTCGCATTTTTTTCTTGACTCCTCCCTGTAAAAACCTTGAGTCCTTTTTGAGTGCACAACAGAGACATTTGCT
>NW_010245544.1:16201-37571 GCF_000690775.1 Eurypyga helias | reverse complement strand
GAGGAAACGGAGAAAAAAGTGAATTTGAAAAATGTATTTTTTGTGGGGGATAAATGCACATTCCACATTTGTTCAGTGGTAAGACAGATGGGAATCCGGCATAAAAGAAGCTCTTTGGGTTTTGAAGAGTGAAGTGAGGAACCAAAAAATGTCCTTTCATGAAATATAAAAAAGTTTAGGATCATCTATACATGTTTTTTCATGTATTTTCTATGGAAACATGGCCAGAACTCACAGTTTCCACCTTAGGTACATTTTCCTTAGTTAATTAAACCCTCTTCCCCTACATGACAAATGGGCCCTTCTCAGGAAAGGGCACGATTGCAGGCGCGGGTGAAGTCAAAGAGGGCATTCTTAGTGATTAGACATGAAATATGGACTTTGAAAACATTGAGATTATGAATGTAAAAAGGGAATAACTTACTGCATCCTCAGGGTAAGGATAATTTATGCATCCTTTGCCTAAGTGAGTTTTCTCTATCTGTTTATTTTGGGTTTAAAAAGTCTATTTATCTGGTTGGGTATACTTTTTAAAATGTACTTCCCACGGCCCTCCTCTTCTGTGTGGTGTTCATATGTTTCCCAAGCCAAATTCATTAGAAATATTGCCTCGATGATATGTGAGCTTTCAAATGTGGCATGCTTGCAGAGAAAGCACGAGCACTGATGGGCTGAATTGGGGCCGATGTCTCTGACCGCCCCCAAAAGTACCATTGTATTTGCACACTGGCAGTTTCAAAAATCATGAATTATGAGAGGGGAGACCTAAAAATCATTAGATACTTTATATTTAATGAGATATTTGGCTTGGTGCTCCAGGCCATGTTTTCAAGCACTGCCTTTCCACAACTGGTGCTGGAAACTCCCTGTATTTTAAATGAAAATTGGGGATGCCCCAGTTGCTTTCCCTAGAAAAGTTTGGGCAGGGTGGTGTCACCAGCTGAAGCCCACAGCTTACAGGAAAATTTGAGAGGTTTCTTTCTTTTGTCAGAGACACACTGAGCATCAGGACAACAACAAGAATTGGCTGAGGAACTCAGCAGCGATATAAACAGAGGTACTGAATATATTTGAGAGGTACCAAATAAATTCAATTCATCCTGCATCCCAGAGCTCAAGGACCATTTATTTCCTTAGCAGTGCTGTTACTCCTGAGTTCAGAGAGAGTAAGTTCCTCTCACTTAGATGGGGAACTAGCGTGAGCACAATGGAAAAACAAAAATAAAACCAAAACTCAAACAAAAACAAACCAAGAGACAAACCTATTCTTGCTGTAGCCCAAGGAATGCCCAAGTAACCTGGCTTCCATGGGGTTCAGAGCGCACTTGCTTAAGAAAAGCCAAAAAAGAATTCACAACCCAGCAGAAACTGTGATCGACCCATGACCTTTGTCATGTCCCCCTGCCTCAGTTTCCCCTTTTTGCAAAATGAAGCCATTCTAAAACAGTCTTCTAGAGCACAGTGGAAAGATCTGTATCACCTAGCAACACAAATACTATCTACCCACTGAGGGCAATTACTAAATTCTGTGAATTTAGGGAGTAGAACCTTTCATTTTCTACCAGGCATTAAACTGTGCATTAAGGTATTTAGTCCACTTTTAAATAATAAAGCAGCTGCTCACTAATTCAGATATTTCTCCTACTGAATTCATGGATCAGGTACCTCAGAAAGGCAGTGATTTCTTTTCAGGTGGGCATGGGTGGAAAGCCACCTCTTAGAAAAAAACTGGTCACGTACTGATACCATTTAAAATTGAGAACATTTCTGGAAATAAGAGACTATGCATGGCTGTTACTCTTCCTCCAGTTCTACAGAGACACAAGGGTGCAGAGGAAATACAGAGATTGGCCATGACCAGAGCCAAGATGTGTTATTCACCTGTGGTTTAATGGAAAAACAATCCAAGATTATCATACAACACAAGGGAAAACAGAGTAGGTTTGCACCATGGAAATACAAAGGATTCTGGCCCAATCCCATTTTCTGCACACATCTGAAGTGGTTTCCAGCACGTGGCCAGCAGTACACCCCACCATCTGCACCCCACACACTGCCCTGTCACACCACAAGGACTTCCAAGAACCCCCTGTACCTCTCCTGACTGTCAGCTGAGTTTTCTGGATTGAAACACTATTCTGCTTGCTCTTCACTCCAACTTGTCCCCAAACAGACTTGCTTGCACCTCCCTCTGCAGTGACGAGGGCTTCTTGGAGCTGACCCACCACTTACATGAGTTACCAAGGGGGATGAGAAATGCTTTGTTCTGATTACCACATATTAGGAATAGGAAAAAATACCCCAAAGCCAAGCCTAAAACCAGGAATAAGCCTGGCATATATACGTAGCCCTTTTCTGCCATGCCTTAGGGATTGGAAAACACAACAGCAAAATCAGGCCCCATTCCCGCAGCCCTTACTCAGGTGGCAGCAGGACTACTTGCATGAGTAGGCAACGAGTTACACAACCAGAGAGCTACAGGATCGGGCCCTTAATTGCTTAAAAATACACTGCCCACCAATAGTTACCTAATTTAGCAGAATATATTACCTCTCTGCTTCATAAATCTTAATTAAAGCTGTTAGTTTTCCTATTATATGATCAAGAAATGCTCCATTAAAGTTAAGCAGTTTCTCCAAGTAATTATATACATTATGCGGTGTGAGTGTAAAGATGCATGTAGCATTCCACTTGCAATTATTTTGCATACCCTGAAAAGCACTATCAAATAAAAAACTTGCAGAATTTTATTAATGCACGATTTTTTAATCTCCCAAAAGTCAAAGCTGTCCCACAGGAGCGTATATACTCAACATTGGCTCCTTATAATGCAATTTAATGCTCACAAACACAACTAAAGTATTTAAGCATTTACAGAGGTTGTCATAAGTGTTTTTCTTATTTTTGATCAAATTCAAGTCTACACTTAATGCAGTTAACTGTAGTTATTTAATTTCAAAACTCAAGAATCCAACCTCAAAAATTCATAACAATATAAATTTAGTTACATTGATATAGGATATGTATGCTACTGGGAAACCGTTTTTCAGTAAGAAGTGTAGAACTGTGGGATCTAAAAGGAGTTATTTTTTAAAGTAAGCATTATTTCAAATAAACCTTGTCAGATTTCAGATAATATTTTCCTATCCGTCTGCAAAATGATTTCTTAATTTTTTGTGGTATATTTCAAGCCAGTGCTAAATGCTACCAAAAACTAAATATATTTTAATTACGCTTTCTCTTTTGATGAGAATTTCATGTAAATACAGAACAAATATTTAACTGAGACATTGCAAACATCTTAAATACATTATTAACCAAAGCACTTCATTTCCTAGCAACTGGCTTAAGAGAATGAAATTTGGAAAATTATTCTTAGTTCCCCTAAGACACTGAATTTATTGCCTGACCACATTAACAATTAAAAGGTATATGCAAGATGTTAAAATATAATGGAAGGAGCTTAACATCTGCTCACATAAGGCAGGGAACCAACTTCTGCCCTTAAAAGTAACCTAATCAGGCTTGCAAGAATGTAATGTTTTACTTTTAAGCAAAACATTATTCTCCAAAAACTGCAGAAAGTGGATCAGACACATAAAAAAGGAGGAAAAAGAAAAGCACAGAGAGCAGCAGCCCTGGCTGAGGCTGATAATCTTTGATCCAATGCAGTTTCATATCATCCCTCAGAGCTGACAGTACATTATTAATTGAAACATTGGGGCTGAACTATGTCCTCTTCTGTAGTAATCATAATATAATTATATCCCATAGGCAGAAATTCTATTTCCACCCCTGCCCCTGAAAAAGTAATCTACAAACTGGCTTAAAAATACGTGAAACCAAATAGTACACCACCACTCTCTTTGTAATATCAGTACTCGGGGTCCACGTCACGATGCTTATTCTGAGGAAACAGATAAATGAAAACATCAAACAAGCTTTTTATATAATATGTTATGAAAGCATCTTGGATAACTTGATTTCAAACTGTCTGGCTGGGCTTCTTTTTAAAATCTTTTTTATTCCTGTTTTTAATTTTTGCACAGATGTAGCTATATAAATAGCAGTATTTCCTGGAATCCCTGAAACGTCAAACCAAACATATTTTCCAATATTAAATGATTGCATTCCATTATATCATTACCACTTAGAATAGGCTATAAATTCATTGACTGAAGAGTTTAATAGCAATGCCTGATCTTTTATATACCATACTTTCACTAATAGAAAATCGGCCTCTTCTGAAACATTAGCACGTTACCCTTTCTAGTAAAGCATATCAAATCACATTAGTGAAAAAGTTGCCAAGTCAAATGGAAGTTTGGTGCCAGTTTTCTTTTTTTTTTTTCCTTCCTTTTTCTCAAGAGGCAGAGAGAGAGCGCGCACGAGAGAGGGGGGATTAAATTTCTTACTAAACTTGTGGCAGTGAACATAAAATATAATAATACTCCTTTAACATTCCTATCATGATTTTGGTCCTAGCACTTAAACCAGCCGAGGACTGAAGGAGTTAATGCTTTAAAACATACGGTAATTCAGACGGATGGCTTGCATGATTTCCAATATACTTCTTTTTCTTTGCAAGATAGACCCCGGAGCAGACAGATCAGCTCTGCAAAAAGAAGTAGGGGAGGAAAAAAAAAAGGGGGGGACGACTCTACAACCAATCAAACCAAATGCCAGAGCAGAGGGCAAAGGGATATGGAAACTGAGAAGATAGACTTCCAAGTCCTTTCCTGAAAGTGCTTGGATTTTGAGGAGAGTCCAACATCGCCTGACAAACGTCTCTTTGTGCGGCGACACTGGGGAGAAGGGAGGAGAGCTCGGGAAACCTAATGAAAACAGGCCAAGCCTTGTACATTAGACCCCATGGAGAACTTTGAATCATACGAGCTGCAGACAAGCAGCGAGTATGTAATGCCAAATTAAAGACCACCAAATCTGGGGAGCACCAGAGCAGCACGCAGCAGATGTGCTCGTGGTGCAGGCCAGTGCATCGCCCGGTGCTTCCCTCCATCCCTCGCCCCGCCCCCTGCAGAGCCGAGCACCCTGGGGCAGCACAGTATGCCTCCTCACAGGGACCTGTTGCTCATTTACCCACTAAGAAAAATAAAATGCATCTTTTACACCCTTTTTCTGCAATCTGGTTGGGTGTTAACAGTGTTAACGTGCTCGCTAAGAGGGTGCTGAACTGCAGCTCCCATTGCAAGGCCATGGTGTGGGGCTGAGACATCACCTCCTCACCTGCCCCACAGCCCAGCCTGCCTGGCTTTCCAGCATCATTCCTTCTTTGTACATGGTGATACACGGTGTAGGTATATTTATTCTTGCCTCTAGAGAAGAAAAATCCACTCACTCTACCATTCATGGGACTTGTCAGCAAGGTGCAATCTTTGTGGCTCTCTCCCACCCAAAGCACGTGCCTCGTGATCCAAGCAGCAAGGCAAGAACAAGTCAACAAATAGCAAACTCCTTGTCCCCAACTGCCAGGATGCTTCAGCATCAAGGTGTTTGCCACCCGCTTTCCAAGCACTCCTCTCCCACCGGTAACATTGCAGCACAGCATCTCCACCTTTCAAATCAGGCAGGGCTTACTCTGCACCTCACCTGGTCCAGCCCTCACTGCCTGCCCTCCCACGGTCCCCACAGCATCCTTCCTGTACTGTTCACTCCCATGAGCAACATCCCAACCCCTTAGTTATTCTTACACTGCCACCCTCTCCCTCCAGAAAATTGCTGCCGAGCTCTCTATGGCTCTGCGTGGAGGGGATGGTACAAGAAATGGCTGAGCTGTGCTGAACTCATTATAAGAGTGTTTAATAACGTCACAGTGAGCCTGATCCTACTTTCATGCAAATCAGCAGAAAAAACTGTAATTAATTTGAATGAGAGCAGAGCAGAGCCTTGCACATGCCTTCCCCTTTGATGGCTCCTTGGCTCCTTCCCAGCTTCTCCAGCCTTTGCTCCCACCACCTATCAAGGGGGATGAGCCCCGAGCAGGGGAGAGGTGAGCAGAGGCACCCCTGTGCCCTGAGAGACCCCATCCTCACCACCCCACACTGCAATACAGGGACAGGCAGCCACCCATCCCCTATTATTTAGTCCTATGCAAAGATGAGTGAGTTCTGCCCTAAAAACATTGGGAAAACCTACTTTTAAATAACTTAAGCGCACTGCCCAGTGCCCCTTCACCAAGGAAGGCTCCTGGGTGAAGGGGGTGAGTTTTGCTCCCAGCAGTGCTGCTGGAAACATATCATGTCAAAGTTATTTTTTTAAATCTCACTGTTAAAAATTTTGAAATCCTCAATTTTAAGAGCGATGCAAAACAGGGATATGACCTCAGCCAGCAGTGAGGCAGGGTGAGAGCTGGCAGAAGAGAAGCCAAAACAGAAGAACCTGCCATGCAGATGGGGGGATCAAGGGGGCCATTTGCTCCTCCCTGTCACAGCCATGTATTACATGAGATCTGAAAACCGTGGGCCAATTCTTGACTGGTGTCAACTGGCACTGCTTCTAAGTGGTCAACAAAGCTAAGCCTACTTGCAGGAGAGCATAGGATTTGTCCTTGTTAAACCCAAAAAAGTTGTAGGAAATGTGGAAGCGTCTGGTTTGGGATAAAAGAGAAAAAGAAGGGAGAAAACACAAACCCGAAAGAAATATTTTGATGTAGCTAGAAAAGACCAGCCACTTTTTAGCTCTGAATAATAAACGTGAAAAGAAAATCCCTTATATTTAAAGTAACACTTGGAAAAACGACCAGTGTTTCCTCAGCAGCAACTGAGCCAACTTCTCTCAATCGCCTCCAGCGTAGAGCAACACCAACCGCGGTGAGGTCACACTCGTGTAAGTGACCTACACTGGCCAAACCCAAGCCTCTGTACCCAGTGGAAAGCTGGGGCAGCCTCCAGCTTTGGTGGGATTGCCCTGGATTTGCACCAGTGTCACCAGGGGAAATATTTAGCCCAGTAATTCTTTAAAAACCTAAGGCGGTTGGGGTTTTTCTGCCCACTGACTGTGAAAACTCAGTGAAGTGAGTGATGTCGCATGGACTGTAGATCACTGCAGGTGTTGGTGCTTTGTTTTCTGCTGTATGTTTGCAGATACCGTATATTTCTGGCAAATACTACTCTTTGTTTATACAACTGCAAGTCCACTGGATGCTGCCCCGATACCTACCTGGGCAGGAATCCCCCACACAGTCAGAAAACTGTGTTTTCCAAAGTCTTATATGAATAGACCTTTTTATTATTATCACTATTTAAATTCATCTACTTTCCTTCTCTTTGCCTCTTCTTTTGCTGCCTGTCCACCCTCCTGCAGAAGCATGTGCTCCTCTCCACTACCCCTCCAGAGCTCGTTTTCTCAAACTTGGCCTATTAGTGACCCAAACTACTCCTCCTCCCAGCCCAGAACTTCCTCCATCTCTCAAGATATTTTTTCTTTCATTTCCTCATCACAACCCTCTCAGACCTTTTTATCACTTTGGATGCTTGCAGTGTTATCCTTTAACTGGGGACCGAAAAGGTTGTTTGTCTCTTCCTTCTCCTTTCTCCTCCCAGTTCCCCTTGTTCTCCTGTTTCCTTCCCACTCTCCCATCTGTGGTGCCACCACATTTAAATGGTTCAAGACACCCACAGCTGGCTGTCTCCCTTCCAGCATGTGGCTAGTTAGATAGATAGATCTATATGCAGCAAGAGAATCATAGAATCAGAGGGTTCATAGCTATTGATTTCAAGACAATTTAAAGAGTGCTTGCAGGATACTGTATGAAGACAGCCCTATTGGACCATGCTTCATCCCACTAAAGCTGATGGAACTGTCAACGTCAGGAGCCAACACAGCCTTCTTTGGATCATAAGACAGAGGCTTGCTTTCATGTTGCTTTGAGTACTCCTTTACAAGTAATTTATATTTCAGTCCACCTAGTCCCAACAAGCACATTTGATTGTTAATAGTTACTATACCTATTGGGTCACCATAATATACTGAGTTTACCCATCAGACATGAACTTATCATGGATGGCTCTGTTCCAAATTTTAGAGGAGGTTATTTTTACTAAAAAGCTATTCATGGATATGGCAAGGAAACTTCTCAGTGTTATTTCTGCACAGTAATAGGAAAAATAATGAAAGTAGTCTTAATTCCCTATTTGAACACTGACAGACTGCTTGGAGCTGAAGTCATACTCACTGTTCTGATGACCCTGGCAGTCTATACCACTAGCGTTTTATAAAGATCATTTCATCACTAGATGTATTAACAGTATATCCTTAAAACTTCCCTTTCTACCATCTAGAGTTAAGTTAAAATAATTCTTTTATTATTCAGTGCTCTCTAATAAAGATCGTAATAATTCCAGACTCTGCAAAAGCCTGGATTTGTCTCAGAAGCTAATTAATATTTCAGGGGTATCCAAACCCAGCATTTTGACTTGGGTCCGTCGCTATGATTTATAGGAAAGTTTTTTCCATCCCTAACATGAGGGCCATTTGTTTCCACTGTCATTTACTAAGGACTGGACATACCTTGGAGCTAAACAAAGAGCAAATACGACAGTGCCTTTGGCTTCACAGGCAAGAGGTGGGAAAGGGACCTCTTTGCCTGCACACCTAGTGCCGCGAGGGCTTTCCGGCCCTGTTATTAAATCAATACAAAACACCAAGAGAGAGCGTGCATCTCATTTTTTAAAACCGTATGTTTTCTGAGCTGCTTATTCAATCATTTTAACAATTCCTAAAACCGCGATTCACACCGCACGTGTCCTTTCGGTGGGAACCATAGGTGATATGATCAAAGTTAGCCTACACCTAATCAGCACGCGAGAAGTAATCAAGAATCTTTTTTTTAAGACGTGTTCAATTCAGCAAAGGGCAAAGACTATTAGTCTTTTCCTTATTTACTACAGTTTGGGGAAAATTCACATTATTTCCATTAATATCGTTCCCGCCATATCAATTATTATAAGGTGCACTCAATAACACAGCTATGTTATACCTCGAGCAAAGTATCTTTCAGTGCGGTTTCTCAAGCAAACAAGATTTACATCCTAATGCAAGATACACAGCTCTACCAAACCAATGCCATATGTCTCTCTTTTTCAGTCATCGCC
Organism: Eurypyga helias; assembly: GCF_000690775.1. Lineage (NCBI taxonomy): Eukaryota > Metazoa > Chordata > Aves > Eurypygiformes > Eurypygidae > Eurypyga > Eurypyga helias. The sequence continues at coordinate 28,458 of NW_010245544.1, read as the reverse complement.
CCACTGACATAATCCACCGCGTAGATCCGATGTGCAAAAGAATGTCAGAAACTCCGCAAGGGAAAACAAGCACCGAAACAAAAAGTTGGATGGGATTGATTAAAGCACTACTTTTAAGTGTGTTGAAACAACAAATTTTTCCCTACTGTGGCAGAAGAAATCTGTCACAACAAATTTAGTCATAAATCGTCCTATCAATACAGGGAGAGGGGGAATCTCATGTGGAAAGATCTGGGTATATATTGAATGTCCCTAATCCGCACCCATCGGGCGACCTAAACCCGCAGCAGCGCACGTGTACATCCCTCTAAAACAGCATCTCCCCTTTCCCTTAATATGAAATTCCTAAACACCTGGATGCTCCCATGTCATGAAATAAATGCTTGTAGAATAAAAATTTACAGTCCCCCACATGCATTAAATTTGTTTAAACACTTTTTCAAAGCAAGACCTCTTTTTTTCACACACACACACCCCTTTTTCTTTTTTTTTTTTTCCCCTCCTCCTTTTTTAAATGGCAAGCTGTATTTTATAATGGAGCGCCAGCTCTCCGGCGAGCCTCCATTCTTCCAGCCCTGACAGACTGTTTGTCAGCTAAACTCCCCTTGTCATGTATCCCCACCACTGCCAACTCATGCACGGAGACCTTCACTTTTACTGCTACCACTTGCACCCTGCGCAACCTTTGTCATTGATCACTGATCCAACCCAGTGCCCACATGTTCTTCAAGTGCCTACACAAGTAATGAGGTACTTGTGGTGTAAAATTAAACTGTCAACTGTCAGCGATTGATAACCACAGTGAGAGCTGACCTAGAACACCTGCACCCGTGGCCAAGACAGGTGTGACACGTTTGATCGCTGAGCCCTACTAGTCAGCGTGACCCGACGGTGTCCCTCCATGGATTTCGCCCCTGACAGAGATGCCGTATTTCAGCCCCGGGTTTCCAGTGCTGGTGCGGGAGCAGCCCCCTCCCCGATCACCACAGACCCTCTCCTCCATTGCAGTGGCTGCAATGCAAGCGACACCAGATTTTGGTGGCAACAGATATTTAAGGCCATGGAGCATCTTTCTACCTCCCCAACTCCTTGTTCCCCCTTTCTGATTCCTCTTCATCCCCAGCTTGGCAGCAGCTCCCACATTTCTCAGCACTGTCATCCCCCTTATTGGGGTTTTTGCAAGTGCCCAGGGCTCAGTCGATGTCTCCGTTCCCATACGCGCACTGATTTAGGAATAACTTGAGTAGCGTTTGGGGCTATTTTTGTAGCACAGTGCCTCTGGTTCTGCTCCTGAGTTACTCTGCGTGGTGAAAGCTGAATGTTGTTTTGGCATCGTTTAAGTAAACTCGGCCTGATGCTGTTGGGATCACTGAATAGGAAATCTCCATTCCCCTTCTCGTCCATTCCACCACTGCCATAAACACATCCCTCTTCACCCAGCTGTAACTGGTTTTATCTGTGGTTACTACACAGCAGTTAGCCTTCGGTTCATATTTTAATATTTGTATTATTATTTTTTAACTACTGATTTTCACTTTAAGCAAAAAGGGACTTTTAAGGCACACGCTGCCTTTTAAACCCCTCTGAAGCACATCAGGAAATAATGGCAGGAAGGTTTCTCCCCTCCCCTCCAACAGTTGCACTATATTAAGTTCATGTGATGAGAAGATAAAAATCTATTAACTTGCTGCTGACCTTATCGACACAAGGATCTCTGCAGACATTACAGGAACCATATCTCTTCTGACTTTTACATCCAGAACCTCATGCACCAGTGTCCCAAACCAAATATAAAATCTTCATGATGAGTGAAACAGTGACACATACTCTGACTCCGGTCCTGCCGGCTGGCAGGAGACAAGGAGTCCTCCGGGGCCCAGGACCAGCCTCTACTTTCAATCTGACTTCAGGGGCAGGTTTTTTTCACCATATGCTGCTGGGGGCTCTGAATCAAAACAGATTCCGTAGGACCATATGCTACAAGGCAAACATGATGGATACAGAAAGGCTTTCTGCTCCCCCATCTCACCATGATGTATTGCAAACATAATTAAAGGTGAGTAACGCGGGCACTCCTGTTTGGGTTAATCATTCCTTTTTGCAACTGAAGCAGGTATGAAACAAAATTTTCAAATTACACCAAAAGTCCCTCCAAATACGCATTGCTCACATACACCTCCTGCATTTTCCATGTATGTAGCACGCTCCTTCCCTGCACAGACTGTAGCTCTGGAAAGGCAAAGGATTTAGGGGGTGGTATTATTATTATTTTAAATAAGAGCTCTTTTGCGCTCAAGGACTCATGTCTGTCTCCCATTTCAGTAGGCAGGGGACCATCACAGGCACCACCACCCACCAGATGTGAGAAGGCAGGGATCAGGCAGCGACAGCGGTCTTCAGGAGGCAGCAGAGGAGTTGGTGGCAGGTGGTAGGTGCCACCGGGAAGAGGATGGAAGTGGCTGTTGCTCACCAGTTCTTCCTGCCTGGAGTCAGTGGGATCCCACGTGGTTAGAACTAAGCCTGCGCAGGATGCCAATGCGGCTGCACCCCAAACAGCTCACGGTTGGATTGCATCAAACAAAACAGGAGTGTTGTAACACCACCACCGAGTGTCCACGCAGTTTGCTACTGTCGCTGACACCTGATTTCCTGGGGAATTAGTTCCAATAGCATATTTAAGGGCATTTTGCTTGGACTGGGCCAACCTCTCAGGGTAACTGAGATATCAGCTCAGCAGACGGGGTGTTACAGACCCCCATCACACATCAGAGGCAGGGCTCTGTGTCAGCAAAGCTCACCATCTCCCGAGCCCACAAACACAGCCAACACTCTGCCCAGCTCCTCCATACTTCGATTAAAAGATGAACTCCGATTCCCACAAATCATGCAATAGTCAGAAGTTTTCAGAAGGTAGCTGGAACTCAAGCTGGCTGCTCTCAAAGTTACACAAATGTGTGGATGAGCCCCCAGAGCAGTTTCCTAGCGACTAGTTGCCGTATGTTGTTATCACCTCCTCACCGGAAAGGGTTTTGGTGCCAAACACAGGAGAGTTTTCTGGGATGTCCCATGACTCACATCTGCCCTGCTTTGGCCACCCACTGCAGGAGATAGGACACCAGGCGGGAGAGACCTGTGGTCTGACCCAGCACATTTGGTTTTACATTTGGGAGCGTGCTCACATAATTTTCTAGCAGTACCTGGAAAATCCTCAAGCGTGCTATTAATTTGAAAGGCCAGTGTCCCTTCAAAGCTCCTGGCATGCCAACGCAAACCACTTGAGGAACTCCAAGCTGGAGCAGTGCCCGTGCCCTGTCCCTCTCCACAGCTCCAACCCCTCACACACGTTTCACTCCAGAGAGCTCAGAGAAGCTCGTGGTTAGGATGAGGACTGGCCAAACCGCATGCTGTATCCCTGTTTCAGCCCCCCACGTTTCTCCAGGATCTCCAAGAAAATGGTTTCATTTCTGTGCACCCCAGTTTACGCTTATTTTACAAGATCTAGTAGCAACACCCACCCCACAGAGGTGTTGAGAAGCAAGTTCCAGTGGTTAGACATGCCTAAGCCACATTCATATCACGAGTAATAAAAATACATTACAAATGCCTAACAATAAAGAAATAACATGGCTGAAGCCACTGCTGGTTGTGGTTGTGAGTTTGCAAAAAAAAAAAAATAATCTTACTGATGGGGAAAATTGCTGATGATTTGCTTCACAGAAAGAAAAAATAAATAAGTACTATGTAACACAGAACAAAGTTACGGTTTGATAAATGATGCTCTTTATATTAGCAACCAACGCAGGCTGAAAAATTTGGATGCCAATTCAAACGTTTTCAGGGCTCGGAGATGCAACATAGAGCTCCATGTGCTGAGTGCAGCAAACCCAACGGGAGGATTGCAGTTACTGTTCACCATCCAACCCAGCTACCAACTGATGCTGAAACTGTAGACGCTCTGTATTTGCAAGCAAACACTAATATTTTTATGGCGTGAGCAACCTTTCTGTTGCTTTACTGCAAACAAGTCCCGCAGTCTGTACGTTAGAAGGAAAGTTGATACACTGCTTCTCACTGATGCTCCCTGCAAGACACGCCGAGATCGGGGGCTGCAAACCAGCCCAAGGAGAGATCAGTATGTAAAGTATGTCTGGAGCACCACATACAGCTCGCTCCAGCATGCGCCATCGAGGAGAAATTAATGATACGTGGAAAGCTCATTCCAGATGATCACAGTGACCAAAACTCTTGGACCTAGAGCCTCTTTTCCCCCCGCCCCCAGCATCCAGAGAGAATCCCTCTTGTTTTTGTTCTAATGACGGAGCCGACTGGAAAACCAGAACCTCCCCAGCCACCCAAGTGGAAGCAAAAGAGCTGATTTCAGAGCAGTAAGGACAAAACAGAGTCCAGATTACGTGCCTCCCATCTTGGCATTTTGAAATCAAGAACAGCGCACACCTTCTGGCATCAAAGAGAGATATGTAGAAGTAAAATTAAACATTTAAACTCTGGGGCATTCCTTGGGACAGAAAAAATAAGTCAGTGAGCAGTGACATCAAAGATAGGTTGTTTACATATTGGGGACCTGTCTGCCTGTCTCTTTGCATTGATTTTTACGGTACAAAAATATTATTTCAGTGACAAGGATGTAAACCTTATTCAAAACAGGATTTAAACCATATCCTGCGAGTGAGGCATCTCTTCAGATAGCCTGCCTGCACTTACAGCATACCGAAGGCATGCTGATTTTCATCCGCGGTGTTTGTTAAGAGGGTCACAATATCAGGAAGCAGGAGAAGGCTCATCAAAGCCTCGTTGCTCGCCTTCACCGCTCATCAGCTAGACAGTACCTTGTTTTTTAAAGCGGAACGGAAATGCATCTCCAGTGACCCATTGTTAGAAACTTCCTTTTGTCTTTAAGTTTGCTGGAAGGAGTATGGGGGCCCCTTTTAACTCTTTTCCAATAGGTAATTTCCCTTAATTAGGGCTCTCATTACAAGTGAGAATTTATCAGACGTGATTAAAGAAGCATCTTGTCTCTTTCCTATCGCCTCAAAAGGGGCATATTTTGATCTCCCAGCGTGTCTTGCAAACACAGATAAGCACAGGCACCGAGCTGGGAGATCACAGCAGAAATCTGGCCTGCCTAGAAAGTTCATGTTTGGATCTTGGCATCCTCAGAACTTCCCTCTGAATTCCAGGGTGTCAAAGCCACCGCCACTGAGGGACGGTGGGGCTCCTAGGGTAGGCAGGAAGCCAGGCAGATGCGACAGCAGAGTCAAGCTTTAGGGCTTCGGGCATGACACAGTTCCTTACAAACCCCACATGCACTGCACAGATCGCCTTCCTGCACGTGCCTGGACTTCATTCGCAGAGCATCCATTTCAGACAGACCATGCCCTCAGTATGCAAGGGCAACTCCTAACCACGCCCGTGGGAGTTTCCAGAAAATCCTCAATATAGCCCTTTTGGAGGACCCCTAAATGCCTTTCCCCACACTGCAAACATGAGAGATCCAACACAGAGCTGGTTGAACAAAAATCCTGCACCCAGATAATGAATTTGCTCTACAGGTGCAGCCCTCTCTACCATCAATATCCTCAAGGTTGGCCCTGCTCCTGATGCCTTCTCCCCAGGGTTTGATCCAGCTTGCTTTGACAACAGGGGAAAGCCTCCCGTTGACTTCAAAGGCAGCTGGATTGGTTCAGTATGTTAAAAATGTACTTCTACTCTCTATAATATTGTTTACCTTTAATAAATATCAGTGATAAACTCATGGGTAAGTGTACTATTTTATAGAGTAACTACAGAGATGCAAGTTGTTATTTATTACTGTGAACCAGGCAAAAGCACCAAAACTCAGATTATAAAAGGAAGAATATTAATTTGCACCAAAAAAAAGTAATCTTTCCCCACCTGCAAGTTTTGGCATGCACTTACTCTCATTAATGATCTAGTATTTACACTCACATTGAGCACAGAGTAAACATTAATCTGGCAATAAAGAAGCAATGAGGAATTTTACAAACATTAAAAACATCCATAATCTGTGAATCACCTATGATCCGAGGTGTCACAAACATTCATCCCCATATGTGTCACCCAAGAACATCTGTCCCCTCTTCCCCTCACACGAACACGCATTCCATTCAGCCACAGATATAATCAGCCTTCAATTTTATTTTTCTCACATAATGTTAATCAAGAGCTAAAAAGATAATTTCCTTCTACCACAAAGCAATTCCACTGTGGTGGAACAAACTGTTATCTTAAGTTTCACAGAGCAATTGTTCAATAATTCCTGTTTGTGGCTCTTTTCCAAATCCTTGAGAACAGCTCAGACTGCCAACCCTTTTTAAAAAAAAGGAAAAAAAAAAAAAAGAAAAAAAAAATCACAACAGAAGCTGAAAAGCACTTGCTGTCACTCAGGGGTTCAGCGGTGGCAGGCTCGGCCATTTCTCAGAAGAAACTCCAGCCCTGCGACTCCGACACGCAAAAATGCACTGTCTGTTTGAAGACAATTGCCTGGAAAGATATAAGCTCCCACTGTAAATTTGTCGCAGCACTGGCACTCCGAGATGGTGTTATCTTGGCTTGGTGGATTCAGTGAATTGGAAAAAAAAGAAGGAAAAAAAAAGGAAAAAAAAAAAGGATACTTGGCGTTTCTGTAGTGTTTTGTACATGTAAAGTGCAGAACGAGCTTTAAGCAATTAACATTTATTTAAAAAGAATGGGAGGGTGTTTTGTTGCGTGAAAGGAAACTGATAACATGGATTTCTTTAGTGAAAGTAATAAAATGTTCTGTTTCTATGGAAAAAAATTAGAAATAATAACAACAACCCTTACTCAGAAAGCACCCTGCATTTCAAAATCGCTATTAATTTTAGCCTGTGAGATCACTGAGGAAGGGACAGTCATTTACTACAGCTCATACAATGAGCAGCACAACAGGGCACTGCCCTGCCCGTCGGTGGGAGTTACCATCACACAAATATTAGAGCAATATTAATCATCACGAGTGAAAGTGCAGCATTAAGTTGGGTCTGAGCCGAGCAAGGAATAGGGCAGAGAGGGAGGTCCAGGAGCTCATTCTGTTTGGGACGGAGCACCTCATACAGACCTGAGCTGCGGTGCGACCTCTTCCAAAGCATCCCATTGTAACCCTATGGCATTCTGGCTGGGATCTCCCCCAGGGTTTGGCCATGGCTTGCAGGAAGCAGGGCCTGCTTGCTCGGGGCAAACTGGCTGCTGGGCAAGTCTGGTGTTACCAACACCAAGCTCACATCATCATCAACCCCAGTGCTAAAAGCAGGGAAAACAAGGTGTTTTTCACTCCAGAAAATAGGTATGTTCAGAGATAATCTGCCAGAGACTAAGTGGATTAACCACAACTTTTTACTTAATTTAAATGTTTCTTTACATTGCTCCCACTTCCATGTAAATGTGTGTATCCTGATGATGCTATTCTCACTCTAGAGAGTAAAATTGAAGAATCAAGCCCAGACCCTTTTCTCCAACCAAAGGAAAAAAAAAAAAAAAAGAATCCTCCGGTTAGAGTAACACAGCAGGATTTTCAGGACTGAAACACACTATTTTACCCAGTCTCCAAAATGTTTGGACTCAGAGCACAGCAGAGAATAACCTGGCCATTCTGGAAAGATATTCTCCAGACAGAAGAGGGAAAATAAACAGATATAAATAACCAGCAGCTGCAGAAGATCTTGGCTGCATCTGTACCTGCACGCTGCAAAGGGGGTGAGGTTTAGACAAGGTACAGCTAAGATGAAAACGCTGCTGTGAAGTTAAGCAAGATAAGAGGTTGTTCCCCACCAGCCCAGTGCGCCGGGGCTATCCCCCCAAAAATCATATTACCATGCAAAGATAAGTTTCACATTAGTGTTTTGATGTACTTGAGCTCGCTAATAAGCTACAAATGTATGGAATTGCCTCAATAGCGTGGAGCAGCCCTTTGCCATGGGGATAAAGGCTCATGGAAGGGAAACCAGCTCAGCTTCCCTGCTGGGGGTGGACCAGGCTCCAGCCCACATAGCTCTGTCTCTGCTATGGGTCAAGGGACTTCTCCTGCTGCCTGTCTGCCTAGGACCAAGCTCAAGGGAAGCAAAAAATCAGTGAGGACAAGGAGAGGGGAGAAGCCAGATCAGAGCATATTTGCCAATACACAAATCATGTATTGTGTTTTGGAGGCTTCTGTGCTGAGCCGTGGAGGTACCGCTTTGAAGTAGTTGTTAGAAACAGATAGTTGTTAATTCCTGTTCTCTCCCCCCGTTTGCCAGCCAAGCAGTGTTTATAAGCCCGGGTTCTTTCCACAGATCCTCACACATAACTCCCACCAAGATCAGCTGGGGTCCTGCACAAGCCTCCTAGACCATAACGCTAACTGGAGACCACACTTCCCTTTCATCCCAAATCCAGGTCCCTGCATTCAGGAGTTTACCTATTGTACCTCAACAAACCCTCCTGATTTAATTTCACTGAGCTTACAGGGCCCCTCCCTTTAAGTTCCTCCTGGCTCAAAGATGCAGAGAGGAGAACGGCCACCCTGGGCTAAAACACACATACACGCACATGACTTCACACCCTGATCCTCTGGGACAAGCTATGAGCCTGTAAATCACCACACTTCTAGAAAACAATAGCTACCTCTTGTTTAAATAAAACTGCACCTGCTATATTAACATACCACTGAACAATCACTTTGTTTTTTGCTAGGCATCCAGGCTGAAGCCATGCTGCTTCCTGACCCACATATTGGAAGACTTATTCTTAGAAGGATATAGGGATTTCGTGCCTCACAGCAGTGTTTTGTGGTGATCACCTTCCTTCCTTCTTTTGTACTAGGGCAGTACATGGTTTTATTCAGCTTTTGACAGGCTTATTTCCATCCCAACCCTCCAAGACCTGTTGCAGCCCTTATTTAGAAAATGTTCTTTTTGTTTCCATCTTGGGCTATCACAGGCTCTGAATTGCTATTTGGGCCATTTCAAGTCATGTTTTTTAGGACATTCTTCTTCCATTAAGTGTTTAGGCAAAGCAGGTGCCAGATGAAAATTTCTTTGCCAAATGTTCAATCATCGCTAAATCATTTTGCTCTTGCTCATTTTGCAGGTTAATTATGATGCCCATTTCAAGTTTATTTATTTCTGCTCAATGTTTGTTTATTGATTGAGCTGGGAACCCTTTTCTAATGGAGTTATTTTGCTCAAATAAGATGCTCAGTGATGGCTGAAAAAGGGACTGCTTGAAGTAGTTGGGTCTCAGATATAGGGAGCAGTAGAGTTTTGTAGAAGTAGGAGAAGATACAAGAGCCAACTTCTCCACTTTGCTGAGCAACATGGTATCTCCAAAAAGGAGCATGGATGGGTCATTCTTAGCCAAAATATGTTTTATTCCTGAATCCAAGCCCAAAACAAACCCAAACACAGCCTGACCGGCATGTTTCCACTTAGATGCGAGTCTTCTGTCCTTCAGGCTACTGTGCTCAAAACAAACACCCTGCTTCCACTCGTAGTCAGGAATACTTCCTCACAACCAGCTTTCCAGGAATGTGGTGCCCGCTCCTCCTCACATCCTCTTCCTGCTCGCCTACCCCACGCTGCATTTCCTGCTCGTCCCATACGGCTCTTGGCCAGATCCAGCACCTCCTGGTTCACGCAAGCATTTCCACTCACAGTTGCCTGAAGCCAATGAACTTTGTGGGGAGCTACGTTCCACGGCCCCATTCAACAGGAACATCAAGTCTTCAGCCATGTAAAACTGCAGCTGAACTTGTAAAACACCATCTGGATGCAGACCATCCTGCCCCATTATTTTAGCAATTGTAAGAATACTTGTCCTGCTCCTGCAGGCACTACTAGTAGGTTATTCCTCTTCCTTTTAAACTAATTACGAGTAGCAGGTGACTTGCAGTGCAACAGCTCAGAATTAAAGAGAATTTTATCAATATATTAAATTACTTTTAAAAAGCTTCCACATGCAAGGCATGACGTTTCTCAAGGTCCCATACAGAGGGAGAAATTACCCTGAAAGCCAGGTTAACCTTCCGATCCCTCTATCAACAAGATGTGCAACCATGTACAAGGGGAAACAGACTCCAGCTCTTCTGAAGCCCTGCCTCAGCCAGTGCATCCCTCACTTGTGAGGTGCCCCTATCAACACCAATAATCCGTGCTTTGCCCAAACCTCCAGCAGCATTAGGTGACCTGGCTGCCTGCATCCCAGAGAGCCTAAAGGGGGATACAAAGCTCCTGCTGTGCCTCATACCAGCTCCAGCACCAAGATCGGTGGGAACCACCCGTGACTGCAGAGCTGCCCCTCCGCAAGTCATACCAGCGCTACAAGTCTCAGCGGTCACCGCAGCCACACACATGGGTGCTGTCACCACGCCATGAGAGAGGCCCTGCGTGGGACAGCCAGGTGCTGGGAAGCCAGTAGCAGCTTGGGGTCAGGAGAAACCACTACATCATACAATGAAGGGAAGCTGAGCCAAGGTCTGCACCGACACAACAGCATTTGAAATGTGGATCAAGAACAAAGCTCCCTGTTAATAACAGCCTGTTTCATGCAGTGAAAAATGTGGAATATTGGGTTCAGAAGCTGAATTCCAACCTGCTTGGCCATTTTGCCTTCAACTTCCTAAATTTATTGAAGTGTGAGAGCTTGGCTCTCTTCATAGTGTTCGAGTGACTGGCACATCATTTAATCCTGGAAACTTGCATCCCCCATCACCGCTGTGTCCAAGGGCAGAATCAGCTCTTGCATTTGCATGCATTGGCATTGTTCAACATCCACTTGTGCATCCGCAGGACAGTTAATTTCCACAGAGCCCTCACTTACCAGCCTCCCTTTATTTTGCTGGACTGAGGGCTTCCTTCCTGTCTTCTTCCTTCCAAAAACCAGTCAGCTCCCTCACTGACCCACCCCAGCACAGTGATGGATGCAGGGAAGCCACAACTCTCGGTATCTCCCAAACTCACAAGGGTCAGAGGCACAGGGAGAGGCTATTCCCATCACCACTGGAAGAAGACAGATACCTTCATCCTCACGGTACATGGTTGGCTGCTGACTGTAGATACATGCAACATCTGCCAAGGGGAGGGGACTGGCTTGTGTCCCCAAGGGATGAAGAGAAAAGCAAAGAGGTGTCATTTGGCCACAGAGTGAAGCACCACTCTGCTCCCCATACAGATCTTTGGCCCCCGCACCCTTCTCCTGCTCTAGCCACTAGAGAGCACTTCTTCCCTTCCCTTTTATCAGTCAGGCTCACAGATTGAGTGTTATCAATTGACAGCTTTAAAGCTAAGGAATTGTATAAATTAAATAGAGTCTGCAGCAAATATACTGAGGAGCTAGAATTTATATACACACTAGATATGGGAGCTCTTAGTTATTACCCACTTAAGGCTATGGCACTGATGAATGGTAAGGCCACCCTATCCCTGAAGGCACTTTTCATTACCCACAGTATAGGAATATTGAGAGAGTGTGCGTATGTATCCAACATGACTGCTCATTTCCATAGTTCTCCATCAGGTTTGCGTTCAGTTTATAAAATAAAAAATTACTCCAGGGACATATTTCACTCATTCCAGAACCCTTTCTCTTTCCTTCTCCCCCCTCCAGCCCATATCCTGGCTGCTTCTCTCCTCCTCCCAGCCCCGATACTGTAACAATGCCTTTAAATCCGATGGCACTTATTAAATGAAACAACTTAATTACTATCAATATATAATGTTGTGCACTTCAGTCTCAACAGAGACGTCTGATCCCATTCTGCTCCTGACCTTTAATGGCCATCAAATCAAAGTAATTTTGGTCAGCTCAGTACAGCTCTGACACATGCCCAGGTCAGGAAGATGAAGGGACACTAATCTACCATGTTACCCTGCCCATTGTTTAATACCTTTTTCAATAGAATCTAATAACTGGAGAAATGCCAGTTTTCTGTCTAATTTGGGTTAAAACCTCTTTCGTTGAAAATAAATAATTATGGAACATTCTGAATAGCCCAGGGTTTACATAATTGGTGCCTCTTAGACAGAGAAATATACTTGCCTTTGAAGTTTGCAAGGAGAGGAATTTAGGAATTCAAATCAACGGTAACACTCCTGAGTGCGCTCCGCTCTCCACCTTGGAGGGGCCAGCGCCAAAGGAGGCTTAATTAAGGGAAGTGAAAACCACTTTCGATTCACCAAGGTAACACAACAAGTGCATTGCTTCCTCTGAATTGAGGAGAAAATAGC
>NW_010245544.1:0-16147 GCF_000690775.1 Eurypyga helias | reverse complement strand
AAAAAAATACCCCCCTGCCATAAAATCACCAGTAACACAACACCCCATGCATAAAGGCAACAGCAGTGTTTAGGTTCAAGCATTACTATTTATATATATTGTTTCCCTAATGCTAAACAAAACAAGTTTTCCCATGCCAGAGCGAGGGACGCTGCCAGGAGAGCTAGACACCCTGTCTGGATCGGACAAATAGCTTGACCTATTGACGGGGCAGCTGGATGCAGCAATATTTTATAGCAAGCTCACTTTGCTAATGCACTTGCATCGGGCCACTCTCAAAGCAGCCCCACGCTCCGGGAAAAAATAACCGCAGCAAGAAAACGTCATGTCAAGGTGGATACCAGCGACTCTCTGGAAAACCAGCCCCGGCTGCGTGAAACTCAAGGGCAGGAAACTAGGGAAACGTTCAGGGATTGCCACGTTTCAAATCAGACCTGCCTTCCATTTGGGAAAGAGGGAGGCTACAAATCATATCTGCCCAGCTCTTGAAAATGCCAGTCACGGAAGCTGAGCAGAAAACACAGAAGGATGTTTTTGTTAATTACCCATTTCTCCAATACCCATTCTTTACCTTAAGTCATTAGTCATGTAACGTAGCAGGCAGGTAACAAAAACCAGCAACTGAGATTTATAGGGCATCTCTCAACCCGAGGGTCCCGCAGCAGCTTACAGGGTTGGGATTACATCATGCCAGAGCTCTTCAAAGGCTGGAGGGCCAAAGCCGCCCTCGGTGCAGCTTCCATCATGCCGCAGGTGCTGCTCCGGGTCGCCGGGAGTTTTGTGGATTCACAGGGACAGGCTCTATCCCTCCCAGCTCCCATCCGAGGCAAACGGGATGCGACAGGCACCGTACAGCTCAGCCTCCCTGCGCTGCCCGTGCAAGGGAAATGGGGAAGAAAGCCATCCGCTCCAGGGGGAGTTATACGGGTGTAACTTAGAGCAGGATTTGTAATCAATCCTCACCCAGACACTTACTCAAGAAGGAATTCAGGGTTTGGCTGTACGTTCACCAGAATCACTTCACAACCACTGAATACATTTATGGTGTAATTGAATCCTTTAGTGATTTTTCTTAAAGGGAAACCTTATCCATTTAGGGTCGATTCTGCATCATTAAAATTAATGGGAGTTTTGCCACTTACTTCAGTGACAGTGAGGCTGAGGAGGGACCAGGGCAGGGCAGATCACTCTGCGCAATGCATCAGCAGCATCTCTGGCTGTCAACTTCACCGGGAGTCATGAAATTAGTATTTTTCCTTTATTTTGGAGAAAAGTTTACTCTTAAATGGAACCAATACCGAGCCTTGATCGGAGGTCTGTGACCGAGTTCTTCTCTCATCCATTCTTAAGTAACTCCAGGGGGAAGCTGCGAAGTCAATGGGGAGCCAGTCTCGGCCTCTGCAGTGGTCAGCACTGGACATGAAAGGGTTTTTTAGCACTGCTGTTACGCGCTTTCCCCACACTGGCTTTGCAAGAAAACAGTATCTACTCTCCAGACACACAAAGCTGAAGTGCAAAATATTCTTTTGATTCAAAAGTAAGCACACAAAAGGATTTTTTCCTCATAAACTGTCATGCAAACCTTTTCCTTTTTCCCAGCCAGCCGTTCTCTGCATCTGATCCCACATCTGGTTGCCCTAAGTGGAAAACACTGGTGAGTTTAAATGGCGTGAGTCAACTCCCATAACCAAGGAGGGCACAGCCTAGACCACCAAATCACAGCTTATGAGTCTTTTCCTAGAGCATTCTGAGATAAAAGATCTCTGTTTTATTTAAACAGAGCCAAACCCTGCTGATACCTAATTTTGCTTCTATTACCTCATTAATAACCTGCAGACGTTCGCAGCTTACACGTCTTTATGTCTGCATTGTGGTTGTCATAGGCAGGCATGAGGGTTATTTCGTGTTGTACTTGTTTTGGGTTTAATTCCCAATTCTAGTCTATGCCTCTGCCACCTTTGCAGGGCTGGGCTCAATTAACCCTTTTGTGTTCTCTTTGCAACAAGCCGCAGTAGTCGACAAGCAATACGCAATCTTTTAACAGGTATTAATGTATTCATGTGAAAATATTCAATGACAGCTTTATGTAGCGTGGCAATCGCTAAAAGGGGGATTTAAAGTACAAAAGTGGCATTTAGCAGTTAAGTGTAAAGGCACATTCACGTGCCACTTAATTGTAAACACGTTTTACATTTATTTGCAGCTAAAACAAACCTGTATCTTTAACGAATATTTTTCATATTGGTCAGCCTGGCAAAACTGAAAATAAGTTAAAGTAATTTGACCATGCCAGGTAAGCTCTTTAAAAAAATGTTTTAAGTGAGGGATAAAACTGTTTACAAGTTTTTAACTGTAAAATATTTCTTTTCTTCTTGTATCTTGCCAATATCAATAAAGAAACAACATGTATAAATATATATAAACAGACACTTGGCATCAGAACACATTTCATGAAATATGAGTAATAGAGCAGGAAAATTCAAAGTATATTTCTTTTTTACTGTATTGAATGGGCAGGTTACCGTAAAGAATACATTATGTGCAGATGGATGAAAACACAAAGTGCAGGCAGGATACATAGGGTATGAACAGGGTGTTCATTTCCAGGTAGAAATGCAAACATTTTGGTTCATTTCAGATCTCACTTACACTGCACTATTTGGTGTCATTTCATTGACTCCCATGTATTTGGACTTCAGTCCAGCAAAGCACTTAAACACATGCTTAGCTTTAAGCGCACAATAGTCCCCTTGAAGTCAAATTAAGCACATATTTACGTGCTTTGCTGGATCAGGGCCATACTACAGATTTACACAGATGTAAGTGAGCTCAGATGAGCTCAAGCCACAATGTTTGTGTCCAGACTCAAATCCAATTGGCAAATGCTTTCAAAAGCCGGAGGTATTTGGATTAGGGGTTTTGGTCCAAGCCAATCTGTAACTTTAGTACCTGAACCCACATTTCTTGTGCGCCCAAGATTCCCATCGGCATTAGTGGAAGCTTTGGAGGCACAAGAAGTACAAGAGCAAGACCTTTGGGACTAAAGAGCCAATTTACTTAAACCCAAATTATAACATTTTTTAACCTTTAGATTAAACCAAACTCCCACCAGAGTTCAACCCTCACTCCATTACATTTCTCACCCAGCATTTGGATTTTTTGTTTATCGTATTACTATTGCTTTTGGCTAGCATTCACTTTATTATATAACATTAACCAAGGAGAAACTAATGGGCACCATCAAATAGCTGTTAACGTAAAGCACTTATAAACAAGTGCCATTAGCGAACCAGCAGACAGCATAGGAACACATTTACGTTACATCTGTTAACATTGGATAAACACAGATTTACAATTTTAAACGGCAAATGATGCATCAGCCTGGTCAGAAATTAATTTCTGGGTTTTTCCAAAGACTTCAGCGATCCAGCGAATGGACAGCACATGCTGAACCCCCAGCTACAGATAGACCAGCTAGGAAGTGCCAGAGCCTACAGGGACACGCAATTTCACCCACGTGCATGCACCAGCCTCTAACATCGCCTGCTCGTTCACCTGGGGGTGTCAGACATGCAAGTCCCCTTCCACATGTGCAGGTGGGCAGGGGAGTCAAACATCTTCAAATCATCAGGACCAGAACTTATCACCTACCACTCTGCTGCTCTGTGTGCTCTACATGGATCAACAGGTTCCTGCTTCTAGTATTGCTCAGACCAGAGGTGGCTGCTGGCTCTGCAAAGCCTGTGGTTCCCATAAACATGGGAAACGCTAGCACTGACTTGGGAAATCCCCCCGGCCCAGCACTGAGGGCAGCACATAAAGCTGCAGAGCCCTTTCAGCAATTCTCACCCTCTCCAGAGGATGGTCCTCAACAGCAACATCATCCACCGCACACCTCGCCTCCACCATGGGCCACAAAGCCTCTGTGGACCAGAACAGGCTGCCTCTGCTGGCTTTATCAGACAATCTTACAGGATTAGCACATCTTTTCTTGCTTATTAACCAAAACCAGAGTGGAATGGTGCTATTCACTCACCTCTGCTGCTGCAAATACAACAGGCAAAGCTCTCCCAGGCACAGCATTGAAAGCTTTTCAGCTTTCAAGAGTCTCTGAGCATCATCAAAGCCATCTCTCTTCTCACACACTACTGACCATGGCAGCATGAAACTACAGAAACACATTGCCTTCTTCTGCTGACTGACAGTGAGCTGAACCTGCAGCCAGAAATGAGCGATTTATTTTGGTTTTTTGGTTTTAATGTGTATGTCCATAGATGGAGGAAAGTAACTAGAATATGGCAGGATCACAGAGCTGGAAGATGAAACAACAGAGGCACTGGCACTCAAGGCTGTGGCAGAAAGTAAAACAAGACACTCCATCCAACACTTATTCCCATATCATTTTAGCTGGGGATGGGGAGACTGTGCTGGGAACAAGGAGATTTGTCCTTCCCCCAAATTAATCTTCATCATCATCTGAAAAGCATACAGGGGAAGAAAAAGAAAGGACTTCCACTCGTTCCTCTGGGACTTTGTAACCAACACTGAAAAAAACCAATGCCAGTAGACACAATACTAAACAAATGAAAATGTTGCAGAAAAAAGAAAACTAAGTATTTCTCAAGAAAACACCATTTCTTGTAGCCTCTGCCCAAGCTCCAGGAGGAAGAGCATTTTGTTAACACCAGTAGTGGAATGACACCTTGAGACTAGTGTGATAGCATGTGATTACATCAAGGACATGAAAACAGCCCCAGCTCCAACTGCAGGCAGGGCTCGGGGAAACTGAAGCAGCAACAAGGCAGCTTCACATTGCACCAAAGCCCAAAAGAGAAATCATCTACTAGCCCCAACCCACCACTGGCTGAGCAGTACCTGAGCTGGTGGCTCCATGAACACACAACCCTGCCTGGAACAGGGTGTAAAACACCCACAAACTCTTTCCACCGTATCCTACAGGATGAACAGCAAAAATACCTGGCAAGGAAGACCATGCCTTCTACCCAGCACAGAGACAGCCTTCACATCATTAATTATCTTGCAAACAAGCCCAAAATAGAGGGTCCAATTTCACCATGATGCAGCACAGCTGAGCAGGTCTCTGCCAGCTGCCTGGAGGTGAAGCTCAGGAAAGGCAGGACACACCCTCACAATCTCTTTTCCTTGTGCTGAGAGATCTTCACTTCCATATCTCCCCTCACCCCTACATTCCATCATATCTCAGGCCATCTGGCATGTAAGGTGCACGAAGGCACCAGGTGAGCCTCTGAAAACCTGAGAAATCCTGACGCAAGCAGAGGAAATCAGCTGGGCAGCCTGGGTACTTGCAAGGCTGCAGGGGACAACATCTGATGCTCCACAGTCCTGGCTTGTTGGCACATCATTATAGAAGACAGAAAAGTGCTGCTCTTCTACACCACTTGGGGTTTTTTCTTTCCTTTGAAAAATAACACAGTGTAGTTAACAGACTTTCCTCACTTGAACGCTCAGGAAGCTAGTACTGATATAACTCCAATCTAATCTTTTGCTTCTCTTCAGCTGGTGGTGCACATCTCAACAGAGGGTTTTTAAAAAACTTGATATGATTTCTTAAAAGTCACCAAGATCAGTGTAGCTGTAATACCAGAAAGATAGCCTAAAAACTGATAATGACACCAAGGGCTAGAAAACACAAGAGTGACTGATGGGTAGTCATGATAATTCTGTATATCAGGAAGTGGAATGAGAGATGGATATATAAAATAATGCTGTTATATAACCATGAAAACAAGCCTATAAAGATATTCTCAGAAATTAGGGCCCAGGCTGTGATCCCATACTCTGAAACAAATGACACTCATGGAAGAACACAATCCCAGGGAACATCCAGAATTCCATAAGGGAGAGAAAAATCCTTATCTTAAAGATTTGTAAATATTTTCCACTTCTAAGTGTCAGAGGCTGGAGAAGAGCATGACAGAGTGAAGACTGCCCTGTATCTGCTTTCTCCCCACCCTGGACAGATCCCAGGGTGAACAGCCAGCAGAGCCGCATCAAGTCCATCCCCTGCCAAAGCGGGTTCTGCTCTCACACTGGTTTTACACCAGTTTAGCTCCATGTGCTTTGGGTCTCTTACTTTAGCATGCTAAGGGGAAAAACCCTCCAAGCCAGCGCTATCTGTGTGGTTCCTGCGGCTGACAGGAGGTATGGCTGGGCAGGCCACATCTGATCGGCTGGGGAAAGGTCTGTCTGCTTCTGCTGCTCTGATGGTTAGGGGAAAGGTATCTTGGAAGAGAAAGGGATAAGAAACTCCAAGAGCGAGAGAGTTTGGCTGAAAACCCCACCAGTCCAACATACTTTCTCTTGCTAGCCTCCTGCGGCATATGTCTTCAAGCTATTGGCAGATTTGAGCACACAGAAAATCTCTTTTGCTAAAATACTTTCTGCATCGAGATAATCCAGAAAATTTTTGAAATTAAGTACCTTCTTCCAACTTAACGTGTGTTCGCCACGCACTTCTATTAACTCAGTCCAGCGTCGAAATACAGCAGCAGAGGTTAATATTTGGACGTAGTTGTTTTTCTAGCCATTCATATCACTTTTATTTCCTTTCCTTTTTGTTCTTTCCTTAACCTCTTTTTTACTGCTGTTAAATTCCTTGCTTTCATTTTTGCAGAAGTTCAGCCTTCCAGCCCGCTCTCCGATGCTGTTAGACATCAGCTCAAGCTCAGACTTATTACTTCTGATATGTCACTCTGCAGGCAGGGAGCCTAAAGCAACACTGCTCCCTCCAGCCCTCGCAAGCTTCAGCTGGATCTTCCCCGACCCGCAGAGCACAGCTATTTCTGCAGAGCAGGAACCCAGAGGAAATATGTGGACTCGAGGACTGAGTCTAGCATGTTGGTTCACACTGAACCTCTGAAACAGGAGACTAAGAGGGAGGTCAGGATGCACAGAGGTGGTTTAGCCATGTTAGCTTGCTCAGCTCATGCATGTATATATAGATACATATATATAAAACTGGTATAGCACTGAGGAGAGGAAACCATGGAGAACAGCACATTCAGGACTATTTAGTGCTTGAAAAACACCAATCATCTCTTAAATCAGATGTCCTGAATTACTTTAATATTCCTGCATAAAAATGCGCCAGCAGAGCTGATTTGATTGCCTCCTTTCGCTCAGGGGTCTGACAGCAATTCATCTGGCATGTCCCATCTCCCGGTCCTCTCCCACCACCCCCGCTGCCTACTGTCTGCCCAATTCCACCATTTCCAGTGCTACTTTTGCTCGCTTACAGCGAGAAACAGCCCTTTCCTTCCAGTGAAACACAGAAGGCTGGCAGGACGAGTTTGATGGTTACTGGCTGTCGCACGCACAGGGTGCATAAACGAGGTGGGTAAAAAGACATCAAATATTTTCTCATTCTCTTGGCTCTGTGGCACCAGGAGGGACAACCTTTTGAAAAAGAAATACAACCACTAGAATGAATACTTCTTTTTCCTCTAGTTTCTTTTCCTTTTTTTTTTTTCTTTCCCACACTGGTCTATGCATTCCCTTTTCTCATTCAAGCTATATAAATAGTACTGAGCACTGATGAGGTCTAAATTCTGTTTAAAACCCCAGAAAGGGCTTTTAAGGTTATATCTGAATCCTCAGACCAGTTATAACTAGAGGAAGAAATGTCCGTGATTTAATGTCTAATAAACAAACTGCCAAGGTCAAGACGGCATCTTCTCCCACACCCGTAATCACTTCCCTCAACATTTGGAGTTGTTGCATGTATCAGCAGTACTCTCTCTAATGCCTGGCCACATTTAATTTTCCTTCTATAAATGACTTCCCAAAGAGAAGTGGGTGTGAATTATGACATTGTAAAAGAGATTTTTAAAATGCCGTGAGTAAAAGAACTATTTGTGTGAGGAGCAAACATAGCAGAGGCTTATCTTGTAAATGCCACCAAAGGGATTCTGCACCTAGATTTACACTCCCATGTTTTGGCCAAAAGGCTAAGTGACAAGTGATTTTAATAGCTTCTGTTTTGGAAGATGAGCCTTGAGATTGTGATGATCACTTCATCTGTAAAAATCAGGGCTCTTCAACATATTTTGTATTAGAAATGCTTCACCCTCCAAAAATTAGTGTATATTGCTCATCCCTGGGCCTGGGTCAAAATATTCAAGTGGCTTTAAAAGGACTGTTCCTTCCAAGGGCTACCCAGAAATGCTGCGCTCAACATACAGCTTTTCACAACAGAGCTGAGGGCTGCTGTCATGTCCTGCCCAGCAGTCAGATCCAAAAATCAAACATTTTGGGAACCAGAAGTACGTGGCACTGCTTCCCGCGGCAGGTCCATGTGCTGTGCACAAAGCCATAGCGCTTTGCCTTCTGACGTTTCTCCCAACTTACACATATTATACCTAAAACCGTTGCACTGGTAACAAAATTGCAATCACAAGTTAAGAAACTGCTAAATAAAGACCATTTTATTGCCTAGCTTCAAGGAAAGCCATAAAATTATCAGTCCTCTCTTTCCTCCATATATTTTCTTCGCAGTTTGTGATGCTCCATGGAGTATTTCTCTATGTGAACTCCGTGACGGTTTGGCTCCAAATTATCCGAACATAAAACTGAGCTTATGAAGCCTCACTCAGAGGTTGCGTGGACCCTTTTTATTGGCACAGACTTAAAAAGAACCTTAATAAACCTTATAGGCTTTAGGGACTCTTTGGTTGCTGGCACTTGCCAGCCACACTGCTCACATCCCTCTTGCAGCGCCCGGGTGGAAGGCTGGAACCACAACCCAGAGATTTTATAGGGCTAGATTATCTGCTGGTGTTGCTCTCTTCCTTCCCAGCGAATCTCAGAGCTATTTTCTTTGAAAGCAAGTGGGTGATGCTGCAAGGATACTCATAATGCGGCTTGATCACCCAAGGTTACAGACACAGCCAAAAATAATAGGGTCGTCTAAAATGGAGCCGGAGGGGCATTTGCTGGCAGAGGGAGAGGTCTGATGGCATTAAAGCGGAAGCACATCCACCCATGTGCAAAGGGAAAGCTTAGCACTCCCCAGTCCCGACTCTGTGGATTTTCCTCAAAGCATCCATCTCTCCTTGAGATTTTATTACTGCCTCCAACGATGCTGTAATTGCATACGTAGGGCAGCAGGCCCGAGGTTTAATCTGCATTTTTTAGGGCCTAAGCTCTGCACGGGCTGCCCATGTTTGCACAGAGCTCAGCACAAAAGGCATCTAGTCCTGGCTGGGTTCTGCGGTTGCTGCTTTAATTCAAGTCATAATAAATAATAATGTCAGGTTGGAAATAAATCTTCTGGGTTTGGTCAATGGCTGATCCATCAGCATGGTACATGGTGAAAGCACCAGTTGGGAAGTTTTGCTGCATCCCATCCTGGGTCTAGCTCTGCGCCACCCCTTCTCACTCAGTCTGGGTTCGGTTTTCTCTGAAGGCGTTGGCTCAGAACAGATAATATCATGTTTTCTCTCATTCTGAGCCTGACCACTGATATTAAAGACACTGTACGGTTTTATTCCCTCAGATCTTTCTGATCTGCCTCATCTGGAGTGGCCTAGTGCATCATTTCTTCATTTCCCAGTTATCTTGGCTTTATCTGGTATCTTCCATTGCACCATGTACCACGGACTCCTGCACAGTCATTATTCAGACACAGCATAATGTTTAGTACCACTTACACAGGCAGCCACTGACTACTGAGATATTTCTTACTATACATATCCTGAAAGAATCAGGACAAATATGTAATACCATTTACTTTTACAGTTAACAAGTCTTGATTATTGCTGTGAATTATCATTATCACGGTACAGTAACAACGAAACAGCAGAAGTATACAGCAGTGCTGTTAACTCAGATACAGCTGATATCCCTTCGCTTTTCGGAGTTGTGTATTCTTAGACCAATACTCCATGCCAGGCCCTACAGCCAAAAATACATCAAGAGCCTAAAAAGAGTAAAATAGAAACATCATTTCAAAATTCTTTCAAACATGTTTCCTTCCCTCCCTTTATACGGACACACAAAGAGAATGGGAAAGATTAAAACTCACAAAAAGCATCGCTTAATTCCTCACCAAGGTGCAAGTAAATAAAACGTGCCACAGTATGTTCAAATCACAAAGAGTTTTCAAGAGGGAAAGGTTAATCATTTCTGTCAAACATTGGAAATGTTAAATGGCTTTTAAATCAAAAAATATAAGCACCACTGGTGACTCAAGCCTTGTTTTAGGCATGTTTGGGTTGTTCTTTTTCTAGCGGTCCGTGCTTGTCTCTCACACACCTTCTGTTTGTCTGAGATGAGATCGGGAGGCATTAGACAGAGCTCTTACTAGAGGCACCAGGTAATTTCAGGAGCAAAGCTATTTGTTTTGAAGGTACAAATTCAGGCTATTTGGACAACCGCAGTCCTAGGGACACAGAACACTGCAGCACAAGCCAGGGGTGCTGGACCCCTCCTGCACCCCCCAGGTCCTCAACACACAGGATAGATGAAGAGCATGGGGAATGGATGGGGCATGGCGGGAAACAAGTATGCAAAGTCACCACAGTCCCCCCCATCAGCGGCGTTCATGTTTCATCGTAATGGCTAAAATGACTCTTAAATGAGGCCAGATTATAGGGCCAACCTAATTCACTTACACTGATGTAAATCCAGGTATCTGTTACAACATCGCATGTTGGGGCTCACCGCAGAGCAAAAGCTGCTGATAAACCCCCCCAGAGGATGCAGGGAAGCAGATTCCTCCCAGCCAGACCCGATCCAGAGCCCGTTGAAGACAGTATGAGCTCCTTCAGCTCCAGTGGGTTTGGGCTAAGGCCCACGGCGAGCCCTGAGCCAGCTCTGCTGCCAAAATACTAAATCCTTTTCCACTGGCTTTGCCAGTTTGGTGTTAATAGATGTGTGAAGGAGCTGGGGGAGGGAGGGGAAGGCTTTTGAGTGTTATTTTTTTAACTGAGGAATGATTTCACCCTTGCCAGCAAGTGGACTTCATGCAAAAGAACAGGATATATTCTGAGGCCATCAGTTCCCTGTCACAGCATCCCAACAGGGGCAGATGTGGCCATCACAGGGACCCCTAGGTCTCTAGGGCTAGGTTAGTACCCACTCTCTACTGCAGAAGGGCAAACCTGAGTCACGGGTGGATGTGAGTACAGAGTCCTGCTCACCAAACCTAGCTGAAACAAGAGAAGGCTTGATAAAACATGGGATGCTGGAGGCAAAATATCCCTTGGGCACAGATGAGGTCCCCTATCCCATTATAACAGGACCTGCTGGTATCATTTTAATCCCATTTTCCCTAGTACACAATGTTGTCCTGAACCACCCTTCAGTTTTCTCTACCATTAGGCTTTTTTTTTTTCCCCTCACTGCCAAGACCTTATCACTTTCTACAACTCCCTGAAAGGAGGGTGCAGAGCGATGGGGGTTGGTCTCTTCTCCCAAGTGACAAGCGATGTGACAAGAGGAAACAGCCTCAAGTTGTGCCAGGGGAGGTTTAGGCTGGATATTAGGAAAAATTTCTTCATGGAAAGGGCTGTCAGGCATTGGAACGGACTGCCCAGGGGGGCGGGGGAGTCACCATCACTGAGGGTATTTAAAAGATGTGTGGATGAGGCACTGAGGGACATGGTTTAGTGCTGGGCTTGGCAGTATTATGTTAACAGTTGTATTTAATCTTAAGGGCCTTTTCCAACCTAAAAGATTCTGTGATTCTGTAAGATTTTCACTGCACATGCCCCATACAAGATGCTGTTGCCCCTTTGGCTTTCCAGGGGAAGAGGTCTGCCTTCCTGTGGCTTTCGGAGCATGTAGCCTGGTCGGTCTGAGAATTAGAATGGGGCCTTTGCAGGCTGCTGCAGTATAAACAGTTTCAGTAGGGCACATGTTATACAGTAAGATCATCCGAAACCAAACATTTTCCCACTGCACACAATAAACATCCATAATAAATTACATTATACAAAATATATTTATGGCTAATTTTTTAATTTAAACCACCTGGGAAATTTTTTTTAGGCTGGTTGATACGGAGGTTTCAGTATTCTGGTAATCTAATGATATCTAATAGACAAAATAGTACGTTACAACAGTCTCAAAACTTCCATTTTCTGTAGCACTCTCAGAGATCAAACTGGCAGAACTCATATTTTTTGAAATTCTATACATAATTGGTGATGCAATTGCCAAAAATAACCTATTCATCGAAGTCTTGCTCTTCTGGATTCTAGCTTAGTATAATCATGAAACAGAGCAGCGTACTGCTTTGCAACAGAATATGGGTTTGGGTCAGGGAGCAAGGGCTACGGTTGTGTGGCAGTTTCCACTCTGTGGATTATTTTACAGGCGATTTAAAATTAGTTTCGAGTTTAAACAGGGCTAAAAAGTAGTGCACCCATTGAGACACATGAGTAATTCTTCAGAAAGGAATAAAGCTATAACTTGGGTATATCTCTTTTCTGAACCAAAATTTTGCTCCAATATAAGATTTTTCTGAACAAAAGATGTTGGTGCCAAAGGGGACAGAGTGCTTTTGTTGCACAAATTAAACCCAGACCTGCAATCCTTCCACCATAAAGCTCTCATGCTCATCACAGATCAGCCAAGATTTCCAAAAATACTCGAGATCATCGCAGATCTTGTTGAGCCAGCCCCTCTTTACTCAATACGGATCCCAGCTCCAGCCGTGCTGTGTATCTGCAATGAGCGCTGGCGGCTTGGTAGTTGCTGGACACGTTTTAAAGTGCAGCCCATGCCGTGAGCTACTTCCTTGCCTCCTGTTGTTCGTGGGACTTGGAGGCCATGTGGTACATTTCAGCCTTAACTTTGAATTTCCTTTATTTTGTAGATCAAACTCTGACATTCCCTTAAGGTAGTGGGGTTTTATGTCGTTGCATATATCCTAGTTTAAAAGATAATGCTTCACTGAAACAGACCACAATATTAAACCCTGAAATAAAACGAACTGTATTTCACTTCCCAACTCCTATTGCTGGATTAGCTTACATTTCTTTCTCCTTGTTACATATTTAGCACCAAATACAATATTCATTGCAGGCTACCTTCCCTCCTCCCACACGGCTCTGCGGCTGCCTTTTCTTCCAGCAGCCCTGGAGAAGGCAATGCCTCGCTATAGCCTGGCAATGCAAACACAAGGGAGGGAACGTAAAGTCAATGAATCGTCAGGCAGGGTCGCTTTATACCCTCAGCATTTTCATTGGTTTTGGTTAAAAACAGCAGTGCAAAGAGACAAAGTCCTGGGGATAACAACACTTCTCCTTAGCTTCTCCATCCCCTTCCCATCCTTGCTGTTTCTAAACTGAGTTTATCTGCCACCAACCTCCCTCCAGCTGCTCATGCAACTAAGGAGGCCTGGAGGTGCTTTCTGATGGTTGCTGGTCTGTATCATGATCTATACTGGTCTGGTGCCTGGTCTGGGCTTTAAGAACTGCAGCAGTAACCAACTGCACATTACCTTGGCAGGAGCCCACTGGAAAGCCATCCCAGAGCAGTAATCAAACCTCTGTGATCCCAGATCCCATCTTTACCGAACCCATCTTTGCCAAACCCATCTTTGCCTTTGCCCTTAAACGCAGGGACCAGGCACCCTGAGCACAGTATGGCTCCAAGGACAGCTGCGATACAGGTAAGCAGTGGTAAGGATGGAAAAGACTTTGAGCCAGACATTGGTTCTGCGTTGCCTGAGTTGAACCCAGGTTTTTTAACGGCCATTTAGTTTTTAAGTGCATTCCTGTGATCCCAGCCTTGAGCTTATGCATCATGAAACGGCACTGCTTTAACTAGGTGCATAGATTATAAAACCAGGAAGAGTGGTCTGGTCTGCCCTCCTGTATAACACAGGCTACAGGAATTCCCTAAATTAATTCCTGTTTGGATTAGCTCATATCTTTTTAGAAAAACAGCCAACCTTAATTAAGACAAAGGAATTCCAGTGATGTTGAAATCCACCCAGCTTTCAGTAAATTGTTTTACTGGTTAAATACCTTCACCACTTAAAATCTAAACTGTATTTCTAATCTGTATTTGTCCAGTTCTAGCTGTGTCTACTGGATAGTAGGACACTTGTATCTGCTAGCTTGAAAACCATGTGGGATTAAACCTCTCTCTGCTCTTCACAAGCCACTCCTTGCCTAACTAAACTGAAATGATGTAAAACTGATTGTATTAAATTATGGCAAAAGAGCACTGAGTTGCTCCAAAAATGACAGCAAACGTAGTTAAATTTTAAATAAACAAATATCATGAATTCTTGGTCAGAAACCTAAGTGTCTGAACAAGCCCTTCCAAAGTTCAAGTACATCTGTTTAGAAAGTGGTTTACTGCAGAGCACGGCAATTTCTGTGGACAAGTCTGCATTAGCTAAGATTTATAAAACTCCGTCTGCTTCCCCACCATCCTTTCCTCATCCACCCTGGCTGGAACAACCACTGATGCTTTCCTTTATCCTCCCGCACCACGTACCTGTCTTGGCAAAAAATTCATTCCATTTTCTTCTTCAGCAACATAGACAGCTTTATCAGGGAGCTGTGCTCCCCCAGACAGCCAGAAATACTTTTTGTGTCCAGGCGCCTTTACTTACATATGAAGTCAGTAAATATTTTACAGTGAATACTCCCACCACAGAAGCACACAATTAGTGCATTTGGGAAGCGTCCCAGAGAACAATATACAGGCTCCTGCAGATCAACTCTCGCTGTGTTCCCTATAGACACGCACAATATTTCAGAGCCTGTGTGCATGTACAAACATAGGTGCACAGGCTGCAAGCACCCCAGGACCCTATGCATACCACAATCCCTCTCTAAACCAGTACATACATTAATTGCAATTGCAGATATCAAGTGTATTTACCTGCTTTTCTCTATGCGCACACACATATATAGGTACTTTATACATATATATATGCACACATATGTATATCTCCGTGGCAGAAACAGAAAGGTATGTTATGAACACACATATGCACGCGTGTACAGTAAGCACAGACACATACACACTTAGGTGCACTTAAATAACTAGGTGAATAGGTGAATATGAACACTAATAGCCATTTATGGCAACAACAATGAAAGCTGTCCCTGGAGCCCGCCTATGGTACAGCAGCCAAAATGATTGAGTATGTACAGGGCACGGCTGCAGCAATGGCACTCACATGGGCCTCCTTTTAGAAATGATTAATATTTAACCGACTTGGTGAACCTGGCTTTGGTTTTAGTTATGATTAGATAGCAGGGAGCACAGAGCCGTCCCAGTAAGGACGTCGTGGTATGTCCGTGCAGCTTTCACTCGTGCTTCATGAGAAGACAGACAGAAAGTGAGAAGGGGAGAGAGGGAGAGATATGAAGGAGTAAAAAAACCACCCCTTGCTCAGCTCCATTTGTGTTTGTTTGGAAAGAAAAGGGGGAAAAGCAGCCTGAGAGGCCGATGTAATAAGATGCTGTAGCTTTCATGAAAGAGGTGAAATAATTTTAAACACAGACACACAATGAGTTTATTTATTTAGAAAGTTGTTAAATAGAGTCTGGGAATTCAAATATTCAATGTTGACATTGTACAGAGCTGGCAGGGAGCCAGCCCCGGCTCTCCGGAGGGACCCAATGGCCACAGTGCCCAGGCCCTTGCCCCTCCCAGCCCACTAACTAGGTAAAAGCCATTAGTTATACCCACAAGCAATATCTGAATCTGAGTCAAATAATGTTGCCTCAGCCAGACAACTTCAAAGGCGTGTAAGTGTGTTTGGCTTTTTAGTGCTGGAACTGCAGCAATATGTCACACTTTTGAAAGAGTTTTGTAAACAGTTCCTTCCCCTTTGTAGAAACATTTCTTAAGTTTCTTGTACCCCATGTAAACAACGTTAATTAACAAGGGTTACATTTTTCATTTACAAGCAGGGCTGTATTAATAAGGAGCTTGCCTTCTAGACCATCCTTTTCCTTTGTGTCCTTTCCCTGCCCTGCCCCACAGCCAGGTTGGTGTGGCCAGGAGCAGGTGAGAGACTCAGCAGAGCTTGGCCACTGGCTCAGCCTCTGCAGCTTTGCCAGCCACAGCACTGCAAAGCTGGTCCCAAATGCAGCGGTGGCTGTGGGCTGCAAGTGGGAGAGGAGAGGAGAGGAGA
>NW_010245543.1:24754-34776 GCF_000690775.1 Eurypyga helias | reverse complement strand
CTGAGCTGTGTGTGCCCCCACACTGTCCGGAGTGAGAGACTTGGGAACGCAGCTGCAGGATCAGAAGCTGGGGAATACCTTGGATTGCTGCAGGCACTGCCCAGCACCAGCTAAACAGACACCTCATCAGTGCTTTTCCCAGGACAAAGCCAGGAGCAGCTTCATACCAGCCCCTGTGAAGAGAGTTAACTCTTTCCTGGCTAAACCCAGCACAGCCCTTTACCAGAGAATTGACTGTGTGGGAGGAGTGACACACCCCTTCAAAGCAGTAACTGCAGTTACTGAGAACCTCCTCATCTTTTCTCACTAGCTGAGGCTATGCTTGGCAAGTGTGTAAACATGCAGGCTTGCACCAGACAATGCTGAATTTTCTCAACATGTCTCAGCCCAGCCTGCGCTGAGAGCGCGTTTGTAGGGCAGAGCTGTGTGTGGCTGTGCCCCGCGCTGCGGGAAGGGCGGTGTGTGGGTCTCGCATTCACCCTGCGGTCTCTTCTGTGTGATTTTCATGGGGGGGAACGCTGCGGCTGGGGCAGGAATCTGGAGCTGGTAGTTCTATTTATGGTACTGTCTGCATCAGTTTAGCCCTGTTCCAGCAAGATTCCTGGGCCTAAGAACTTAAGTGAGTACAAGTTAAAGATAGCAGTGAATTCCAGGTGTCTGACCCTCCGAATTGCATCCAGCATTTCTTCGACATGAGATGGGGAAAGTTAGACTGCTGGAATGGGGTTCCTGAGGGAGATGTTTCATGCCATTCAGCATGCAGCAGCTCAGCATTAACGCAGTAGGAAACATCTTGCATTTTACATCCCTTATATCTAGCAGATGTCTCACTGAGTGCAGGGATGTGTCATGTTCCCAAAACCTTTCCCTGATTCCCTTTCTTTCCAAGTCCCCTCTGTCCTCCCTCTCACTCCATGCCCATGTGCAGAAGACACTGAGGTGTTCTGTGGGGCAGCAACAAATCTCAGCAGAGAACTGGGGTATCAGGACCACCGGTTGGGCAGAGCACTCCCCTGCTGTGACCAGCGCGGTTCTTGGAGTTGTTCCGTGTGCGGGTCCGTGCTTAGCGAAGAACCATGCCTCGTGACTGGAAAGGTAGGGACTCCTTTGGGGTGGGGGGGAAATTAATCCTTTGAAGCTGAAGAGGGAAGCAGAGGATGCTGCCATTCCCCAACACAAATCTCTCACCACTGAGTGTGGGTTCCTGCCCCCAGCTGTCTTCTCAAGGAAATGGTGCCATCACTACATCTTGGAGTCTCGTCCTGGCAGCCTGCATTAGGGGTGTTCCAAGGACACCTTGGAGACTGAGCATCTCCTGGGACTTGGAGTCTTTTCTCTCAGGGGCTGTGACCAGTCAAAGTGATCTGGTCGCAGGTGTTCAGTTAGCTGGGGTTCTCACTGTGTAAAAGTGTGAAGTGCTGTGCCCCTATGGGGACTTTCTGTACTGATAAAAGCAGCTGATCCTTCCGTCAGAGAGAATGTGTTTTGATTAAGAAATTAGTTCATGTTGATGCCTTTTCAGGCCAGAGCTTCCCTTGGGTCCTATTCCATAAATTCAAAATGTCTTTGCATTGAAAACCTTCCCACTGAGTGTGTGGGACACTGTATCGGTCTTTTAAACCTGTGTATTTTAAAGCGTTAGTTTCTGCACCACAAGATATCACAGTTGTTTACCAGCATTGTCAGATTCATACTTTTAACATCTGGAAATCACTCTGGGTTTCCATTAAAATGCCAAAATGATAATACCTTCTAATCTTAAATTGTGGCTCTTCTGTTCCAAGCTCCCAAGCTGCTGAAGAAAATCCAAGCAGAGTTGTTCCCTGACTGCTCTGGAAATATCAATCTGTGCTGTCAGTTTGGTGATATTCACAGTGACTCCACCATTACATGGACTAAAGATTCCAAGCTACTCGCTCGCCTGCAGAGAAGGTGAGTGGATGTTTCTGTGGGCCTGGCAGTCTCTGGAGGGCGAGTGACAAAACACACCAGTGAGTGAGTTTTGTCCACTCAGAGGGTTGGTGTGATCGGTGCAAAAAGAAGTGTCAACAGGGTAGCTAAGAAGCGCGTCTTCACAGAGCACATCAGCGTAGGTGATGGTTGGCCTTCCATCAGCAGTGACTCCTCTCAGCCTGCCCCTGAGCAGCCTCATCCAGCGCTCCCGTGGTGTGGAAGGACAAGTGCAGCGTGCACCTCAGCACCCAGCCTAACAACGTGCATGGACTGGCTGTCCTTGCGTGTGCCAGTCGTGTGCTGGATCAGCTAGCATGCAGCACAGGGCCTGATGTGATTATTCCGCAGTAGCCATACAGATGGGATGCTGAATGGATTCAGACCGGCCCCACAGAGCAGGACTTGGGACACTGGTGAGCAAAAAATTGGATGTGAGCCGGCACTGCCCGCTTGCAGCCCTGACAGTCAATCATATCCCAGGCTGCATCACCATCCTTTATATATTTGGCCATGATATTGATAGGAATACTAGAATGCCTTTTGGTGTGATGTAATTATTTCTGGATTTGACTTTTCTCTTGGAATGCAGTAGGATCATCTGTTGTGAAACACAGAATAGTCTGACTGCTTCTATGTAGGGCGAAATTACCTATTTTTTCTACTTGCATCGCATTCGAATCAGTCTTTGCAGTGAGGGACAGAAGTTCCAGGGACAGGAGGAGAGGCATGTGGAATAATCAGGAAAGATGCTTTAACAGTATTACTGTGGAAAATCACCACGTTCTGTTTCAGTGCCCAGGATGACTCGCCCGTCTCGTTGGCGATAGCTAAAGCCAGTAACAAGGACCAGGGAATGTATTATTGCTGCTTGAATAATCCGTACGGAAAGGTGACTGCTGAGTTTAATCTGACTTCTGAAGGTAAACCCCAGTTTATAATTTCAGTTAATGACAATGGCAGTCTCCATTCATGGGGTTTGTACTACAAAATCAATTTCTTTGTTTCCTCAGTATTGGAGCATCTCTCAAGCTTTCAGAGTTGTGAAGGTAAGTGCGCATACCTTCTTGTATGTGTGCTCAAACCTTTGTTCCTTCTGGTTTCCAAATGGAACAAAGGATGGAAAAACATAACCACACAGACATTTACAGTTATGCCTTATGGGAATGACCTTTCCTTATGGGAAACTGAGAGAATCTCCCAAGGCCACTGAGTCAGTGGTGTGGCTTTGCTAGCTGTCTTTCCCTGCCTGCACGCAGCTTTGCTGTACCATCAAAGATAAAATACGCTGTAACTCACGGGGGTTGTGTAGGTGAAATGCCCTCATGGAGGACAGAGTGGTTTGTGCAGGGTGTGGAGTACCCGCCACGACACACCGGAGTTGACCTTGACTGTGTGAGTTCATGTGAGCTGGATGCGCTTGCGCTCCACGCCAAAAGAGAAACAGCATTGTGTCGCGCTTTCCGGGACAGACACGGTGGTGAAAGCTCTTTTGGCAGAAAAACTTGCCAGTGGTGTTTGAGCACCTGGTCTTTGCGAATCACCTGCTGTGTAACTTAACTCCAAGAGAAAGATGGGTATGAGGATTTGGAATGCTTTCCCCACATGTTAACATGTGTTTAATCACACTCAGCATATGTCTTGCTGTGCCACAGCTAAAGATAGGGCCTTGCAAACTGGTTTGTGGTTTCTGAGCACTCCCCACTCATCAAGCACTTCGGTCAGCCAATTGATTCTCCTCTCTGTTTCTGGAAGAGTAAAGGTAAACATTTAGTTCCCTGTTAACATGAAGACAGTAGTTTTCATGTAACAGCACTGTGTAACTTCTGATCAACAAAGAATTTTAGGTAGAGTTCGGAGCCTTCTAATTCCCATTTATATGTGTGTGCAGTTTCCTCTGTGCTTGAAAGAGAAGCCCTAGTGTGGAGCCTACCCCGGGGTTAGCTACAAGGGGGCTGGAAGGGCTTCCTTGCTGTGCAGTACACACCTCTTCTTCTCCTGTTTACCTTTTCCACTCATGTTCCCTGAGATGTGGATGGAGACATGTCAAGGGCAGTTAGAATTTTTACTTTCTCTCAGTGCTTAACCATAATCACTTCTTCCCCTTCCCACATTTCTTTTTTTTTTTTGGCATTTGTATCCCAGTGTTCATTTAACAGAGTGAAACCCATAATCCTGCTCAGTTTTGGCTGTAACAAGCTTAGGCACACATTCTCATACTGCTGTTACCTTCACAATCCACAGGTGGGGATAAGGGAAATATTTCTGTACCAGTTTCTCCTGAATGTAAAGATCACTCAGACGGATGTATGTGCTTGACTGAAACTGGCGTGGTCCTTTACAGTAACGTGGGTCTTACTCAGCATCGCTTCTGAAATAAAAATCTTGTTGTTTTCTTCTACCTTCACTAATGAACCTGTTTTTAAACTGGTGCTTGACAGATTGCACAGACCTTAACAATTTAAGATGCCAGTCTGCAGCACTGGAGGGATGTGAGTGTGTTTGGCGCTGGGAGAGGCATGCTTCTGTCATGGTCACGCTGGATAAGGACCGAGACCTCTTCCATCTGCCTGCCTCTACGAACATGTTCGCAGAATCTGACCCTGAAAATGTTCCAGTCTGAAAGCCAAAACCAGCTCTGGTGGTACCAGCAGCTTCTGGCTTTTCTGAAAGGCTGGCTTCAGAGGAACGTGCTCTGAGCGCACTGGGCACAGGCCTGTGTTCTGCTTCTGCGCTGGTATCTGCACACACTGCTGCATGCCAGCTTTATCACTGCCTGTCTTCCCAAGGGAGCAGAACTGCAGGATCTCGGTGTTCCCTCAGTGTCTCTTCAGCCAGCCATCTAGCTGCGCTTTCATTCCAGGCTTCAGCTTGCAGCTCCACTAAGAGTTGTAAAAAGAGCTTTTGTGATCTTTGCCCCTGGCTTTGTTTGCCACCCTCAGTGTTCTCTCTCATGAGCCGGACCTGCCACCTCTCCCCGTGCTGGCGTTCGACGGTACAGGTGGCAAGCTGTTTAGTGGAGCAGGGTCCCAGCCCGTACTGGCCCGAGTGAGGCTGTGTGGTGTTTTCTTAATACCTGGTGAAGAGATGCGATCATTCTCCCCTGTCCACTTCGTGCCAAGCGATCACAGCAGGATGTTGTCCAGAACCAAGTGGCCTTGTGTTTCAGGTGTGGAGGAGATTGAATTCATGCAGCTCATGTTCAGAGAAGACTTCATCAGCGACAGCTATTTTGGTGGGAACCTGCATGGAATAATAGCAACAGAAGAGCTGCACTTTGGTGAAGGCATGCACCGGAAAGCCTTCCGCAGCAAGGTGATGCAGGGCCTCGTGCCAGTGTTCAGCCCTGGCCACCCCTGCGTTCTCAAAGTGCACAACGCTATCACGTACGGGACCAAGAGCAAGGATGACCTAGTTCAAAGGAACTACAAATTGGCGCTGCAGGTAATCTTCCCCTGTCCTTTGCAAGCCAGAATTGCAGGGAAAGCTGGCTAGCAGATATTGTGACAGGCAATCTGTTTAGTGTTTTGAGCAATATTCCATAGATATATCCATTTGTAATCTAGGAATGCTATGTCCAAAACACCGCACGAGAGTATGCGAAGATATATGCAGCGGAAGCCAAACCCTTGGAAGGTTTTGGGGAAGTACCAGAGTGAGTATATGTATATTTTTATACCCACACACACACATATGTGTATACGTGTTGTTCTGCACCAGAGCTGCGCTGACTGCTCGAAGTGGTGACTGAAGGAGTCTGAGAGCTGCTACAGCTGGAGGCATGACCTGAGTAACATGGTGCCAAAGCGGGAGAGAGATTCCATTCCCGTTGGAGAGGGATAATAAGGAGTAAAGGCAGTAAATAGCAGGCAAAGGCATGATTTTGATATAAATGCAGAGGCAATTATTTGTATTAGTAAGGTAGGACCAGTGGGTGATACTGCTAGTGTCGTCTAAGATCAGCTAGCTAGTGCTGCCAGCTGACCCAGCTCGCAGCAGGGTCAGGTCTGGCCTTCTCCCTTCCCATAAAAAATGCCCTGGAGAGAGTCCTGATGGTTCTGATGCTCATGTAAAGTCACTCACCCCTTAGGCTAGTTTTCTCTGTAAAGAGAGGCTCAAGCCACAAGGCTCAGCTCTGGTTCTAGGTTTTCCCAGGCTGGTTTATGTCATGTCAGAAGTTTTCCATTTCTGGAATGTGTGTACATCAGACTGGTAACCTGCATGGGTCCAGCTCTGCCTGACACTGGG
Source organism: Eurypyga helias (assembly GCF_000690775.1). Lineage (NCBI taxonomy): Eukaryota > Metazoa > Chordata > Aves > Eurypygiformes > Eurypygidae > Eurypyga > Eurypyga helias. The sequence goes on along the minus strand of NW_010245543.1, from coordinate 28,578 downwards.
AAGTTGCACGTGGAGGATGTGGTAATGGATCTTTTTAAAAGAATTTGCTGTTCCAGTGTCAGGCTACCTGTAGAGTTGAATTTGCAATGGTTGGATGAAATTCCATCTGGCTTGCTTCAAGGATAAGACCTCCATGCTTGACTGCAGGCTAAATCTCCATTTCAGTTTAAGTGAAGCGAGATCTTCTCAGCTCAGCTCCAATTAACCAGCGAGCTGTTTATGTTCCTTTCAGTGTGCAGCAACATCAAACCATACGGGGCCCTATATACTAATAAAAGCTGTTCACTTCAGTGGTACTGGTGGAGTTAAGGTGACACCATACCTTGAGGGATTAGGTTAGGACTGGACAAGTGCCTGCAGTTGCAGCCATTGTTCCTTAGACAGAGAATAACTGCTGGTATGAAGGCCATTTTTACCAGTTTAACTGCACGTGCTGTAACAGTACAATATCATAAGCCCCAATAAACTAATGGCATCAACAAAACTTGATGGTGGACTGGGACTGAAAGTGTTGTACCGAAATGCTCTGGTTAAATGTGCTTCTTTGTCCCGTGACTAATTCTTCCAGGCCCCCTTTTGGTGTATACAGAACACGTGTGTACATTCATGATTAAAGGCATGTGTTAAACCACCACGGTGAGAAAGCAAGTAGCCAGAAGCCTGTTTTGTGGGGACAGTCGTTCCCCTTGTTGTCCTGAGTTACTGCCAGGAGCTCTTGTGAGCCAGCTGGTAAAACACAGTTATGTTCGGTTACCAGCTCCGGAACTTTCCAAAATGGCCGTATCTCAGAGCAGTAATAAATTCCACTCTGATACACACTGATGTCCCTGTTTTGCTTACCCTGAGGTTTCAGTTTTGGAGATCTGTACTGTAGTATGAGAGTGCTGCCTAACAAGAATGCTGGCGTTTTCCAGCAGAGTCCAAGAAGCAGATGTGAGGTGGCACACTGCCTTCCAGACAGCAGGGACTTGGGTAACCAAGAAGTTCATGTTGCCAGTGAGACAGAAACTTCCTTCCAGACTAGGGTCATTATTGGTCCACATTCAGTCTTTCTCTCTGAGAAGACCAGGAAACCCCAAGCAAAGTTGTGTTTGATACTGGATGTGAGTTTTTGGCATGGTCCATCTTTAGACATAAATGGACCTTGGGTTTTGGGATGTCAGAGGACAACACTGGAAAGCAGGCTTTGAGAAAGTTTACCTCTGAGTAAATAATACAAAGAAATAAGTGCACAGAGGATAATGTGGTTATGTTCCACAGCTACCTGGAATATCCAGATCTTATCCAGCTGTCTCCTGGGTTGGTTTAGACTTGGTAGCTGTTTATTCACTCTCTGAGATCACTGGCCACTTTGTTTCTTATTCCTTCATTGACAGAACTCTGGATTTTATTAGTTTTTATCCCTTGATTTCAGGATCATTCCTATTTTTCTTGTTCATCGGCCTGCTAATAACATCCCCTATGCAACAGTTGAGGAGGAGCTGGTTGGGGAATTTGTGAAATACTCTGTAAGGGATGGCAAGGAAGTAAATTTCCGGAGAAAAGACTCCGAGGCTGGCCAGAAGTGTTGCACCTTCCAGCACTGGGTGTATGAGAAGACCAATGGGAGCTTGCTTGTCACTGACCTGCAAGGTGAGTTGTCTGAGAGGGGAAGTAAATGGCTTTCCCATGGCACAGGCTAGTGACACTCACAGTCCCTGTAACTGCAGAAATTTGAGAGACTGATTTCTGAGCAATGTTATTCCTGGCCTTCTGCATCCTGCTAACAATGCAGAATGTGCTGCTTCCAGACTGTGAAATGTCAGAGTAGAATTGTTTAGGTTGGAAAAGGGTCCAACCGTTACCCCAGCAGTGCCCAGCCCCCACTGACCCATGTCCCTGAGCACCTCGTCCTCACGGCTCTGAAACCCCTCCCGGGGTGGGGACTCCCCCCTCCCTGGGCAGCCTCTTCCAACTCTTGACAGTCCTTTCTGGGAAGGGATTTCCCCAATATCCAAATAAATTCTGTGGCCTATAAACTCTTGTGCTGTCCCTGTCAACAACTAGTTAATTTAAATTACAGAGTATAAAAAGAAATAGTATTAATTGTTCTGTCACCTGTATTTGGCCTGTACTTATTTATTCCTATTACAAAAATACATACCCTAACATCTAGCCTTCTCTCCTCACAGGAATTGTGCTCCAGCCCCTTCCCCAGCTCCGTCTTCTCCACATACAGGCAGTACCCTGGCCCATACCCTGTTTCATACAGCACCTCATGCAGGTCAGAATAAAAGATAAAGGGGAGACTTAGGATATTTTATTTTCTAGCCTCTTTGAAGTGCACCGTGTTAATCTCTGTGTGTTACCCAAGGGAACAGAAAGACAATCATTACCTGCCGACTGTGGCAGCAGGGGCAAACATGTATTACCTACGCGGTATTGCAATGTTCACCAAATCAGCACAGAAAGGGAATTTTCACCTAGCTTATGTGCTTGTAAGAAGACAGTTTGGAAAAGAAAAAACAGATCTTACACTCTTAAAGGAAGTTATGCATCTGCACCACAAACCCCATAAATAAATGCGTCCCTCTGGGGCCAGGTGGGAAAGCAAAGGTTGTGCATGTTTAAAATGCAGCCATAAAGAGCAACCCCCCCTTCCCCACCGACTGCCCAGCACAGAAACAGGTTACGCTGTAGTTATCACCGTGTGGTCCGTACGCTGCTGGTGTGAGACTGGCTGCCAGAAACTGCTACTGGTGCAGAGCACAAACACCCGGTTTTCATTCGGGGTACTTCCGCGTGTTTTGAAAAAGTGGGGACAAATAATTAAGCAGGAGTCATTAAAGACTGTGTAATGCCACTATATATGGTGATCTTGTATCTGAAGAAATTCCTAAAAATCCGAGTGTAACGTGAGCTCTCTGTTTCCCTGATGCCTTGTAGGTGTAGGAATGAAGTTAACGGACGTTGGCATAGCAACGCTGGCCAAAGGGTGAGTGAAAAATAATTTCGCTGCAGCATGGTTTTGCTTTACTTCCCAGTCTCTTCACAGGGTAAATATGCTGGGGGAGGGTGCACTGGACATTTACTCTTGCTTTAACTTTGGAAGAAAACAGTCCTCATCTGACTCATTTAACTTCTTTTTGCTCATATTTATGGGAACCTGCCTATAAGGAAAACACATTTATTTGGTTGTAAAAGGATGGGGCTGCCCTGTAGATTGTGCTTTGCCTCCGACTAGATCCTGCCAAGGTTATCCTTCCCCCCTGTTCTTCCACTGGAAAAGAGAGGATGGCCAGCACAGTCCCGTGGGAACTAGGGAAGGAGATGCCCTGAAAGGGGCCAAAGGAATTGCCCTCTTTGGAAGGAATGCAAAGGGATGGTGCAGGGACTGCATGAGGGAGCAGGGATGAAATCCCTATTGCAGTCAGCAAAGTGCCAAAGCGTTATAGTATGTATTTGTCACACAAGCTTTGATAAAGGGTGTTGTCTCAGCTTACAACTCTCTGGGTCAGTTTTCTCCCTGTAGCAGGCAGTCACCACAAGCGTTTCTTGAGCCCCTGTTCTTATCAGCTGCATGGGCAGGGAAAAGGTCTGTTGAGCTTTGTATAGGACACTTAGATAAAAAAGAAAATGTGCCAAAGCGTTATAGTATGTATTTGTCACACAAGCTTTGATAAAGGGTGTTGTCTCAGCTTACAACTCTCTGGGTCAGTTTTCTCCCTGTAGCAGGCAGTCACCACAAGCGTTTCTTGAGCCCCTGTTCTTATCAGCTGCATGGGCAGGGAAAAGGTCTGTTGAGCTTTGTATAGGACACTTAGATAAAAAAGAAAATGTGTCAA
>NW_010245543.1:0-24743 GCF_000690775.1 Eurypyga helias | reverse complement strand
TCCCTTCTCTCTCAAAAGCTGTAATTCTGAGCTGTAACAGAAGATCATACTATTTGAGAGGCTTGTTTCCTACAGCTTTGAATGACTTCGGGTCTTCTGGGGAGATTTAAGCATGTGTGTAAAGACACAGGCCTTTAACATTCTAACTTTCTTCCACTTCTCTTAAGTTTCTGTTAATTGAAGCTTCCAGTTACGCTGCAGGCCAAGAAGAGCCATTGATGGAAACAGGCAGTGCCAGCTGTGCCTGGAGAGGGCTGGATTCACGTTCTCCTTCGAGAGACTGACAGCAAGCAGCGGATGTGTTCAGTCTTTACACTAAACTGGAGCCTGTCTGTATACCCGTGGTACAGGAAAAAACCTCACAATGTCTTTAAAGTTAATAGAAATTTGGCCCCATAATCTTCTGGGAAATTGCTTAACGCTTTAGGCTGGCACCCAGTCAGAATGTACATTCAGAGTGGGTCCCAAGTGAAATCAGTTCAAACGAAGTTGCATCATCCTCTTACAAAACAAAGAAGTCATAAACATTTTATTTAGGCAGAGCTGTTCTCTGGAATGAGAGGATTTAAAGAAAAGCTTTAATGGATGTTGTTGCCCAGCTCTCCATGGGAAGTTACTCCTATAAAAACACGTTGGACTAGGGAAGAGGAAGTGAAGTGAGGAAATGAGTATACAGTGCAAGCTGTAGTACGGGCTGCCTCACTCATGAGTTTGGGAATATTGTTTCCCTTCATGAACAACCTCAAGACAACGTTGAGCATCATCTTGTTGTTATTTAGCTAATGATACAACTGCAAGACAACAGGTGTTTCCTGGCCCTCTATTTTTCCTTCATGGTCCTTTCCCAGAAAGGGCACCTCTGCATTAATGTCTGCAGTTTGGGTCTTAACTCCATGCGCCTGGATGGGGGAAACAAAGAGGTTGGCCAGAGTCACCTGTGTTAGTGGCTTTTGGTAGCGTGCAGCCGTGCTGGTGGGAGATTGTCAGTCTCCATGCTGGAGAACATCCGTTGTCCTATTAACTAGAAAATACGGAATGACACTGCTGTGATTTTAACTGTGTTGTTCACGATAGGAAGCTGATGTTGGGGTGTAATTGCATATAGAAATGACCATCGTTTTCTCATCCACTCCTGCAGAGGTAATGACCTCACTGCTCACAGACAGGTCCTCTGCCTCCAATTCTCCGAAGCCTGGGCTGATCAAGGCAAACCAAAAATATCCTTGGGAAATGCTTCTGTGATCCTTCACATTCATACTCTTCCTGGTTGGAGTGTAAATTACGTACAGTTCTAATTTGATTGTAAGATTAGCCTGTGATGGGGAAAAAAACCCTGCAGAAAGATCCATCTCGCCCACCCCCTGCCACCTCACAATATAACTGAGCTTTCAAATACCCTAATGTCACAGTACAGACTGTGATTGATGAATGTGCGCAGCCCGATATGGCAGCTGTCATGAATTATTCATGGTCATTACTTACCCCCGGGGTTTCTGTAAACCAGGCACAATGAACACCATGCATTTAAATTCTGCACCTATATCCAGCACTGCTCGTTGCTGTTAATGACCTGGGGGGCTACAGACTCATATTCCAAGTCCGAACAACCATTTCTAGATGAGCGTTTATGCATCCCTTGTCTTTATCTCTCCCCTCCTTGCTGTAGAGACAGGAAGGGGTGGGGGGGCGGAGATAGACGTGCTCAGCAATTAACACTCTTCAGGGTAATTGTGGTCTTTGACCCTTTTGGTGTCTGGTTTGGCAGTGAAAGGGAACCCGGGAGCCCAGAGCCAGGGGTCGCCGCTCAGTGCGCTCAAGCAGCTGCAGTATGGGTTGCATCAGCAGAGAGCAAAGCCTCGCTAGCAACCGGGAAGCCTGGAAAGCTTGGAAAGTTCGGAAGGCAGGTGCAGCAGCCAGCTAGCAGGCCTTACACCAGCTAGTTGGTGGCTCCCTTGGCGAAAGGGAAGAGATAATCCCATGCACAACCAGTGAGTTCAGAAGCTGTGTGCAAGTGTGCAGGTATTTGTCCAGGAGCAGTAAACACAAAGAGGAAGGAGTCAGGAACACGGTGACCCTCAATCATGATGTGCTGTTTGCGAGTGTGGATCTAAACGGCTGGCTGGTTTCGGGGCATCAACAAGTTCGGTTGTGCCCAGTGTGACAACAAGGGGCACCGTGGAGTTTAAGCCCAGGGGCAAATCCAACCTTCCCCCCTCAGATTTAAGGAATATTTGGCTTGGGCCCACGCCCAGCTGTCAGGTTTGGGAGGTGGCATTCCATCAGGGTTTAATTTATCACTCATAGGAGGTGCTGTGCAAAATAACAGTTGTCTTTGTCAAGACTGGGGATCGTCAGTAGTTCGGTTGAACACAAAACGTGAGAAGCCATTTGCTAGTGGCAACCTTTGCGTTTCCCACATCACAGGCTGCAGCAGTGCAGAACTGTTTGAATGCAGCTCCCAAGCTGTGGTCGTCAGGCCAGACACACTTGGGGGGCCCCCACGGAAGCCAGGCACAGGAACAGCAAACAGCTGGGAGAGCTCGGCACCAAACTTGGCTCTCCCAGCCGTAGGTGAGTTGGTCTGCGGCTGCTGTAAGACCTGGGGCGGTCTGCACAGCCCAGAGCCAAACTGGGCTCCTTCCTGCCTCTCAGCTCCAAAACTGGACAAGGCGTGGTACCTAGGCCACCTCTGTGACACGTCTGTGTTCTGTCTCCTGTTGTCAAGACTGTTATGCTCTTTACTGCAATATTTCTGGCAGTTGTTGGACTCTAAGCTGAAGTTAGTTAGCACAGCACTCATTTGAAGTGTCATTACTCATTGCATTGTCTGCGTGAACGCTGCTGTTTCTGCTCCTTGTTCAGACGTTCCTTGGCAGACATACAGGCAACTGCAGATAGCAGAGCCATTTCGATGGGGTTCTATCCACTGCATGAGAAGAGTGGATTTTTTTAACTCAACTTTTGCTTTCCGATATTATTTCCTCCAAGAAATAAGTATTATCAGAATTTTATAGCAAGAGAAAAACACATGAAGAAATTTGCTTGAGCTGCAACAACATAGCTCCCTGGAAAAAAAACAGAGGGTAAGAGCAAGAGGTCACTTTGCAGCCGCAAATGAAACTAGCCAGCACCAGTGTGGTGGAACCTCTCACCTAAGTGTTGGCCTGCAGGTTCCCTGTTCGTATTTCTGCCGGAACACACCTACATGGAGTGCTGGAGCAATGAAGCCTGTGGTCTCTCCTGCAGCAGAAAGGGAGAATTTCAGATAGCAGAGTGAGCAGGAACTGCCCAAGGTTGTCTGCACAGAGCCTGCCTGTGTCCTCAGCAGTGGCTGCTGTGTGTGACACTGTGACAGTGTGGGGACACCCAGCAGGTAACCAAATATTCGTGACCAGTTAATCAGGTTAGTGCTCATGGCTGGCAGTGTGTTGCTCTGCTGCATGTAGTTTCTGGATTTGAGGCCAACGCGCGGTATGAAGAGGTTTCCTTGTGGACCACAGGCGTGTTGTTTGCTTGTGGAACTTACGCTGGTGTGACTGGAGCTCTGCTACTGACAGCTGGGCTGAAGGGGCTCGAGTGTAACATCTCCATCTAGTATTTCTCCAAAAGCGGGAGAGAACAACGTGCTGTCTGAGCTCCGGGGTGTAATCCTGAAGTGACAACAGCTCTCCACCCTGCTTTGGGTAAGCAAGCACACAGGCTGCCTGTCAGGCCTGAGGGAGGCAGAGTTGCAGCACAGGCATTACGTGTGTGGATGAAAACAGGTTCTGGTTCAGACAGCACCACCCTTCTCTCTTCTCGGTGGTCAGAAGACCTGTGTACAGAGGGTGACACAGAACGGGTATCAGTGATATGTTACTGAAACAAAACTAGGCAGCAGACAGTCACATTCCCAATCAAACGAAAAGAAACATGACATCCAGGACACAGACCCCAGAACTATGCCTCGTTAACCTGTTTCCCTGTCACAGTTACTACCTGGTTTCCTTCCCCTCTCAAGGCTCAGTCTGGTTTCTGTGCCAGTTAGCGCCCCTCAGAACAGCGGGGCTGGAAGAGACTTGCTCAACGGTCCCAGGCTGCCTGTAAGTCAAGTCATACACTGCCTCCCTGTGCTGAAAACGAACCCTGAAATCCCATTTGGCTTTTTCTTTCTTTGTTGCTGCAGGTACAAAGGTTTTAAAGGCAACTGCTCGATTTCCTTCATTGAGCAGTTCAGAGCCCTCCATCAGTGCAATAAGTTCTGTGAGATGCTGGGGCTGAAATCTCTCCGGAACACTCATCAGAAGCAGAGGAAAGCAACATCTGTGAAAAGCAAGACCCTGCCCAGCTCACCGGCTGTGAAAAAAACAGTGCCCAGGAAAGCAAGAGAACCTAGGGGCTTTGTTTCTACAGAGCACTGACTTACACTGCCCCGCACCGCGACTTCTCCCAGGGAGGTGGGCAGTGAAAGGCTGCAGTGACCTGGTGGGGTAACTCCCGCCTGGTGCCCTCTGGCAGTCTCTTGGACTCATCCTGATGCCAGCAGCTCAGAAAGGGCTTGGCTCACTGGGCTTGGTACCTGGGATTTAACACCGGAGCAGGGCATTGAAGACAAACTCAGCCGTCTGCCTGGATTGCCTGCAGCCCTTCTATGTAGTGGTACCTCCACATCTGGAGTGCACCGCGGGGGAACATCGTCCCTTCTGTGTGTGTGACCCCAGGCTGAGCTGCTACGGAGCCATCAGGGTGTTCAAGATGCCGCCTAGTAAAGAGTCGCACGTTGTTGTTCAGGCTGCTGTGCGAGGGGTTTCCTTCCCGGGTGTCTGCGTGTTTTAATCCCACTGTAACTGTTCTGGTGATTTTTTTCTCCCACTTACATGTCTTCTAATACAAGACAAAGCCATTCATGATTGGACATACTGCCTTCTGCCCCCCCCAAACTAGCTACCATCCTTAGGGTCCTCACAAAGTGATGTCATCAGCTTGAAGATGGGCAGCTGGTGTCACTCTCCGTAGAATTCCTTGCTTTCTGTGCAAATTTACTTGCATCTACAGTTAACCATGCACAGTCCTGTTGTGCTTGCGCTGACCCTGTGGGAGGGTAGAGGGTTTGGAGTCTGCCTGATGCCACCAGCTGAAAGCAGCTCCGAGGAGAAGGACTTGGGGTGCTGGGGGATGAAAAGCTGGACATGAGCCGGCCGTGTGCGCTGGCAGCCCAGAAAGCCAACCGGATCCTGGGCTGGATCCAGAGCAGCGTGGCCAGGGGGGCGAGGGAGGGGATTCTGCCCCTGTACTCTGCTTTGGTGAGACCCCACCTGGAGTGCTGCGTCCAGCTGTGGAGCCCCCAATATCAGAAGGATATAGACCACTTGGAGCGAGTCCAGAGGAGGCCGCGGAGATGCTCCGAGGGCTGGAGCCCCCCTGCCCTGGGGACAGGCTGGGAGAGTTGGGGGGTTCAGCCTGGAGAGGGGAAGGCTCTGGGGGGACCTTACTGCAGCCTTCCAATGCCTGGGAGGGGCTACAAGGAAGCTGGGGGGGACTTTTTACAAGGGGCTGCAGTGACAGGACAAGGGGTGATGGGTTTAGACGGAAAGAGGGAGATGGAGATTGGACATCAACCGCAGAGGGAGGAGAGGAGTGGGGCTACCCCTTACGTTTCCATGCTGCGCTGTGGTCTCGCACACTTGCTGGGCTGTCTGCTGCCCTCGTGCCTGTCATGTTTGAGAGGTGGGAGCTGTGCGGCAGGAACGCCTTGTCTGTGCAGGCCCCTCTCAAAAACCTCCTCAGCTCCTTAACGGTGTTTCTGGCTCACGACAGAGTGTATGAAGTGTAGATACTCTGACAGCAATGGGAAAGCTGCAGCAGGCATGACAAAAGCTGGTGGGAAATGATGATTAACACATCTGCCCGTGTCTGAATTACCATGTCACACCTAAACAGAAATACTTTGCTGCTAATTGCTGTTCTTTCTGGACTGATAGCTAGCCACTCACCCACCTCAGTCTTCTGCTACAGAACGTACCTCTATCGCCAGTACCCGCAAGGATTTCCCAGCTATCTGGAAAAGAATGAGAGATGAGTGCACCTAACCTTTACAAAGGTCTAAGAGCGAGAAGTCAGAAGTTTGGTCCTACTCATGTCAGTTGACTTCAGTGGGAGAAGGAAGGTTCCCCTTGGTGTACCCGTGATACCGGTGTCTGTTGGCTGGCTGGCTGTGAAACTGTAAGCAGTGAAATAATAATTTTCAGTAGAGTGAAGAGTATCCTCCTTGGGCTCTGGGCTTAGTGGTGCACTGAGCCAACAGGGAGAAGCACCTACCTGCTTTACAGACTGTGTTTTAATCTGGGCCAGAGGCTGCTTAGTGCCCGTGGCATAAGGGAACCAAAGCCTGGGTTGTGTGAGCAGCTCAGATAAATAGGTCTTTTGATTCCAGCAGAGATGGCAGCCAAGCAGGAACTGGAGCACCCAGATGTTAATTTGTGCTGCTAGCAGTTGTGTGAATTATATTCATAATGTTCTTAAGCACCCACTGAAGGAATGCATTGCTCTGTGTCCTGGGAGCAATTTTAAAATGCCTGTCTTAGGGCACCACTGTAGTTGAGGCCGATGCACTAATGCTTCATGATTTAAACTCTCTTACACAGACTAACAGTGCTGAAACACTCCAGAATGGAGTTCTCACCATAGCCGTAGGAAGCTTCCTACCCATGATGGGTAGAGTCGGAGCTCGCTGATGAATAGTAAGGTTACCGCTCACCACAAGTCAGAGCACAACAGTCTGTGAGCCTGGACCTTGGATTATGCGATGGGGCTTGGGCTTCTCAGTGCAGTGTTGGTGCCAGGCTCATGCTAATCCCTTTGAAAGTTTCTACAGAGTACTCCTGCTCTTTACTTCTCATTTCTGTGAGGAAATTGTGACCATTCCCAAAACAGTAGGTTTAGTGTATGGGACAATGAACTTGGGCCTGGCACTCAGATCACATGTATAGCTGTGACATTGGAGGGAACAAAGCTGAAAGCACTTGCAACCTGAAAAACCGCTGTCTCAAGTTAGAAGTAATAGATCTTTATCAGAATTTTTGAAAGTGTTCTGTTTGAAAAACATTGTGAGCATTGGGCAATTAATGTTCCAAAAGTGTTGTTCAGTTTGGTGACAAAATAAGAGCTGGAGTTTCACCACATCAGCTGATGGGTTTCAGTATTCTTGTCCTGGTCAATTCAACAGGACAAAGACAATCCCAGGCTGGCCTGCTTTTCAGAGGTAATCACAACCCATTGATTCCAGTGAAATACACATCCCTGCTCAGGGCATTACAGTGAGGAGCCCTTAAGATGACTTTACGGTGGGAACCTGGAAGTGCACGCAGAAGAATATGCATTGCCCACAGGTTGTGGTGCTTTTCCTTATAAAAGACAGAGCAGAGTCGCCCTGACATACAGGTTAAAAGGTTGTTTATTCCTTAGCACACTGGGAAAACGTGTTGCTGCAGTTCACGTGCTTCTCGGGACTGATGCCCTGACTGCCAGTAGCTATTTAGTGTGATAATGGCGTTTGATAGACTGGACACAAACACCATTGTCACACTCCACAGCTCTGGCAGGAGTAGATCGTTAGTCCGTGGTGGAAGTAATGCACACACATTGCCGAGTTCAGCATGGGGGCTCCAACACCTGCAAAACACAGAGGAAAGAGCGTGTTTAAATGAGTTACACCAGGGTTCTCACCAAGGAAGTAGGTTTTGGTTTAATAGGACAGAGTGTGCGTCTGTGTTTGTTTATCCTGCAAGTCCGATACCATTTCTGCACACCCACAGTGAGTACAGAAAGTCCCATCACAGATCCTGTCCATCAGGAGTGGACGAAGAGCTGGAGAGCAGTAACCGAGGGTCACGATGCACGGGGGTTTGTAAAGCCATGGAAATTCGGTTACATGCCATCATCATGTCTGAATACTGCAAAGAAGCAGGGAAAAGAGAGGAAGAGGAGCACAGGGAAGACAGAAGACGAGGAGCACAGGGAAGGGAGGGATTAGAAACCAGAGCTTGGGTGGATAGTAGTAGCCTTTGTATCTTACTTTTTCGTGTATCCACTTTGTCCTCAGCCTATAAAGACTGACCACCATGTGATCATCTGTGCAAGATCATGTTGGGTATTAACTGGAAGAGCTGTGCAGATAGAATGCAGCTTTGTGAAAGTGCAAGCCAGCTAGTGAGCACTCATTAGTAGGAATAACAGGATTGGTAACTACTCCATAACTCTAATGAAGTCTGCCAGTGGAAATCTTCCAAGGAGAGCAGAGTACCTTAGACACTGTTACATTTTGCGTGAAACTTGGTACACTTCATAGGTGCTGAGTACCGAAAAGTTTTTTGCAGCTACTGAAAACATGAACTCTGCCCCAAAGCAGGATGCTCTATGGACTGGTCAGAAGCACGAGGGGAGGGGATGGAGTTGTCTCTTTGTGCCAAGAGATGAGGACAGAGATGAGGACAGAACGTCCCACTTTAATGCCTTTAAAATGCTAATCTCGTTTTCTTTAGCTCAGAAAATGCATTCCCATCCTGACATATTTGGGAGCATTTGCTACCCATGTGTAATACCACTGGATCTGGTTGCATTTGGGATAGGGCTGTTAGGCAAGGTAGACTCTCCAATCCCCTGAGAATGCCTCCTTTGGGCTCAGCCTTCCTGCCAGTCTCAGTTTTATCTTTCTAATCCACTCCCTGGTGATGTGTCACTCCCACACTAGCAGCCCTCGGCTTTATTCTGCTGTCACTGCTCCATCCTGCGGTCCAGCTGTGGGATGAGCAGGGCACAAACCTCTGTGATGAGCTGTTGGTGAAAGGTGAACGTGTGCGGCTGAATGTGGTGCGGCTATGGGGGGAGTCACTTTCTGTGCTTGCTGAGACCGAGTGGTCCCCATTTCAACATCAGTTTTTGTAAGCAGGCGAGGCGGCCCCTGGCCTGAGTCAGTGCGTGCTGCAGTTTGCGAGAGGGGCGCTCTGTGTGCCCCAAAATCAGAGATTGTGTGTGGGCAGCTACACTAGGTCAGCTGAAGCACCGGTGCCTGTGGGAAGCAGCACATGGCTTTCAGGAGGAAATGATCTGGAAGAGAATCCGCTCTCCAGAGGAGCTGCGGAACAGCAGCCCTGATTTGAGACAGCAGAAGGAGCTCCAGCAAGAAATGGTCAAGGATAAGGGCACATCCCCAGTGCAGATGTCTAACGCAGGCAGGGGAAATGTAGCTCACTGCTGCACAGCATCAAAGGGCAGGTTTGCAGATCCGCAGGTCAGGCCACTGTGAAATCACAGCTACGAAGTGGACACCTCTGAAGGAAGGTGAAGAGCTGCAGCAGACCCTGGGCGTTGGAATGGCACAGAAGTTTTGAAGCAACGATGGGAAACACACAGTCACACCCAGAGCATATCCTGTCTCGTCAGAACGTAGCTCGAGGTCCATGAGGCTGGTTTTGTGCCTGTGCCGACAGGTGACAATGAGAAGCGAATGCCAAAGGAACAGGAGTACTGTACATCCCTTCCAGTTCATCAGTGTTTCCCCCTTCCCTTCCCTCATACACATTTCTCTCAGCTTTCTCTGCAGCAGAGCAGAGGTGAGGCAAGATCCTGCTCTCATTAAGCTCTGAGGAGAAGCCCAGCAGTGGCTGGCAGACTCCGTGCAAAGGGCAGCAGAGCTTTGCAGAAGCGCCGCTGGACTTGGCTGTGAGACATGCAGGACAGTGGATACCCACGTGGGTGATGCAGCTGCAAGCAGGCAGTTCTGTATTTCCACAGCTACATGGAAGATCCTGGTGATTCAACAGGAGCTGCTCTCATTAAGCTCTGAGGAGAAGCCCAGCAGTGGCTGGCAGACTCCGTGCAAAGGGCAGCAGAGCTTTGCAGAAGCGCCGCTGGACTTGGCTGTGAGACATGCAGGACAGTGGATACCCACGTGGGTGATGCAGCTGCAAGCAGGCAGTTCTGTATTTCCACAGCTACATGGAAGATCCTGGTGATTCAACAGGAGTATCTCCAAGACAAAAGGTAATGAAAGGAGGAGAAATGGCCACTAGTTTTTAGTATTGCAATGGGCAAAACCCCTGAAACAACAGGAAAGTTGGTGGACAGTACAGGGAGAAAGTAAAGTGCACACTTCAGAGAAAGAAAAGATCCACTTTTTGCTTCTCTTCTGCTAGAGATAAAGAATATTATTGGAATGTTCCAGTTGAGAGATCATTGGGAAGAACAAGAGAGTTTTTCAAGAAGTATCCTGATGGATCACAGAATCTGTCCTTTGTGCATATCCGGATGTGGAAGCATTCCTGTAACCCTGTGAGGTCTGACCACCCTGACTGTCACCTTACCCACCCCTCATTTTCTAGAGAGTCGCCATGGAGAGTGGCTTGCCCGCTGTCACTAACAGAAACCTCATCTCCTGAAGAGTGCAGGCAGAGATCGCTGTTGGCAAGACAGTAAATCCTGCTGCATTACCCAGAGAGGGCACAGGCACTTGTGGATCGTCTGGTATGCCGAAGTGCGTACTATTCAGAAGTCACCTGCACTACTGTACTTCTGCTGGGTAGTTTCAGCAGCTCCTTTTCCCGACAGGAATCAAGCAGAGGAAGGCACTTACCATCCGACACAACTGCCAAATGATCTTCCGGTGTCTCGTGAGAGCTCGTCAGAATGGAGATTCGCTTGCATGACATTGCTGCATATCACTGCATTTGGGTCTGGGTTTTCTTTTATGAGTTCCCAGCAGAGTCAGCTGTTGAAAGCCTCTGTTTCCAGTGGGCACCTTTCCCTCGCCCTTTATGGTATCCTGAGCTTTAAAAGTAAACAGTTCATTCTCTTTCTGATAAGTGATATTAAAATATTGATCTGGGGGAGGGAGATGGCCTACGCAGCACAGAGCCAGAGTCACCTTTAGTCAAACAGACTCAGGAATGGGAAAAAAGCTCTGAAATCTCCATTTTCTCTGTCCCTTCAGAGAGCGCATATGTGGGTAGGGAGAAATGCAAAATACAGGGTTTGTTTCGGCTGCCTGTGTAACCTAAACCTGAGAGAGTGCTTACTCTGTCTTCATATTAATTGCTTACTTCTTCCAGCCAGGCTGATTTCACCAGCTCCTCAGATGACAGTGCCAGTCTTACTGTTGGGTCCACTGCTGGGTCTTACTGATCTTTTCTTTGTGTTTCCGTTTTTATTTACTGCATTTTCTGCATAGGAATTTTCTGAACTCTCAGACAGCCTGCCACGTTGTTAAGGGGTCTTACTTTCCAGCACTCCTGTGAGACGGGGGAAAAAGTCTGGCTTCAGGTGAGCCTATCTGAACACCGATGGCGAAACAGGAAGCAAACACCCATTTCAGGGCCTTGTCCAAGTAATCAACAACCAGCCCATGGCATAACCCCCCAAATTTAGGGCATGATACATTTCTTGGGTTTTGTGAAGGCGAGCATGGGATTGGAACCTGAGAGTTCTCTAAAGATAGTTCAAAGGCACGCCTTCAGTACGATAACCTTCCTCATGGTCAGGTAATTAGTATTTCATTGCTTACTCCATTACCACGTTTCTGTTCCATTAGAGCATAAGTATCTTGTAACAGTCAAGTAAAAGGCAATGTCATTTTTAAAAATGCAAAGTTTTCAATATAATACCTCACAGAAGTGAGGAAGGGTTTGGTTGGATGTATCCATCTGGCAGCAGCAAACCACTGCAAAATCAAATCTGGACGAAATTCCATGTCTTGCCCTCTCCTTGCTTTCCAGCTTTAGCATAACTAGACCTTCAGTGGAACACAAACGCCACTTCTGCCCTTGTTAGCATACCTTCCCTCACCCTGCCAGGGTGAGATGGGACAGGCCAGGCGGGACAAGCCCTAAGAATCGGAGCTCTCCTTTCCTGGGGAGGGTCCCGCACACAATAGTCTCAAGCGTGTAATGCAGTATCATAGAATCATAGAATCACAGAATGGTTTGGGTTGGAAGGGACCTTTAAAGATCATCTAGACCCACCCCCCCTGCCATGGGCAGGGACACCTTGCACTAGACCAGGTTGCTCCAAGCCTCATCCAGCCTGGCCTTGAAGACATCCAGGGATGGGGCATCCACAGCTTCTCTGGGCAACCTGTCCCAGTGCCTCACCACCCTCTCTGGGAAGAATTTCTTCCTGACATCTAATCTAAACCTCCCTGATTTCAATTTGTACCCATTATCCCTTGTCCTATCACTACAGGCCCTTGTAAAAAGTCCTCTCCCAGCACCCTTGTAGCCCCTTCAGATACTGGAAAGCTGCAATGAGGTCTCCTCGGAGCCTCCTCTTCTCCAGGCTGAACAAGCACAATTCTTGCAGCCTTTCGTCATAGGAGAGGTGCTCCAGCCCTCTGAGCATCTTCGTGGCCTCCTGGACTCGCTCCAAGTGGTCAATATCCTTCTGACGTTGAGGGCTCCACAGCTGGACGCAGCACTCCAGGTGGGGTCTCACCAGAGCAGAGTACAGGGGCAGAATCACCTCCCTCGACCTACTGTGTAGTACTGTGTAGGGGGAGAGCCCTGACCTACAGAGCCACTAGAACACCCCCATCTTTGTCAGTTTATGGCATGGCTTCTCTCCTTTAGGTTGAAGAAGATTCTCCTTTATGTCTTTGGACTGCAAATCTGTCATGGCAAGAACTACCACTACTGTTCCCTAAAACGCTATTTCCTACAGTGCCGTTTCGTAACAGCAGTGCAGCTATGCCAGTGATACAGATACTGCCAGCAGTCAGCAGTAAGACAAGGCACGGAAGCGTGCTTTCTCTGCACTAATGCAGCTGTGTTTGTAGGTGCTGAGCAGTCCTATCACTGCATATGCCGTTAAAGAATAGCTTTTTCCCGTTGTGAACAACTCCAGAATGTATAACACTCGGGGATTTACTGACGCATTTTTCATAACCTTAGTTGTAAAAGCCATGTTAGTTGCCTGATGTAGATGATCTGACCGCTCTGCTGTACCCTTTCCCAGTTTTGTTAAAGAAAAATACTTTAATTAGCACAAAGTGCAAATGAATAGTGCCAACAGGTGACATTTGGTAGGGAAGCAGAGAGTGAAACGAGACAGGGCAAGAGAAAGAGCACACATCTGAGTGTTAACTTTCATATTCTGTGCTGTGTGACAGGGTGTAGGAGAAACATAGCAAAATTAAGAGTTTTGCAACCACGGAATCCTAGTCACTTGCTTTTATGTTAAAAATGCCAACAATCTGTGCTACCTGGTGTCAGGGTCTGTCCGAGAAGGGAGGCCACAGCTCAGTCTGTGCAGCCACTTGGGTGCACGGATACTCTCATTTTCATCCTCGCAAAGCCCTTAACAGGAAGGTGACTGGGGCATTCTGGGTGGTCACTACACATCAGACAAAACCAGGGTCTGTCAAAGTCAAAAGGAACATTTCCACTACGTTCTGAAGGATCCGGGTAGCATCTGCGGCTCTGCATGTTTGAATATTCTTTGTGTGTGCGGACATCTGCGCGGAGCGGGCCGACTGTGCCATGGTTGTTTCTGACAGCAGACTGCCCATAACAGTAGGAAAAATACACCCTGGCTACAGGTATTTTCCTTGCTCAGAATCCCAGTGGTTGGGGTTTTTCCATGGTATTCTCAACACTGACATTACATTTTGCCCTTGATCTGTTTAGAAAATCCTCCTGAAGCAGGGACTGCTTTGCATGTGGTGTTGATATGGCTTGGTTTTGGGTGAAAAGTCTCTCATTTGGGACTTGTGCATGCATGCAGCATGAAGATGTCAGAATTACTAGTAGTAGTAGTAGTAGTGGTTCATAGTCTGCCCATAGTAGTAAAACAAGGTTTGGAGAAAAGTTTTATTTGAAGATTACCTGTGCAATTATACCAGATCCCTGTGTGCGAACTCCATATGCCACGCTAAAAATATGGGATGCATTTTAAGTCTACAGAAGGTATCTGACAATTTGCTTACTCATAAAAAGAGGGCAAATGACCTCAAAAGAAACCCCAAAGCACCCAAACAAACAAAACCCAACAACAACAACAAAAAACCCATCCAAGTGCCACATGCCCCAAAACAGCAGAGAAGGACTAAAATGTGCTACTTTTAATCACAGAGTACTTGGTATTTCTGGGGAAAAAAGCTCTTTTCCTTAAAATGGTGATCTGTAAGTGTAAGTGAAGTACTGGCTGTACAGCTGGAGCCACTGTGGGGTCTGAAACAGCATTGCAACATTCACCACTGTTGCAGGCTGGTGTGGGTCCAGTTCTTTGAAATTAAATGCCAAATAATTTGGAAATTCCTAAAAAAAAAAAAGAAAAGGGGGACTGGTTTGTTTAAATGTTACTAAAGGTGACACCAGGACAAATAATGCAATACACATTGCATGTTCCTCCGAGGGCCAAATTCTTCCCTGGAATATGTAGATATGGCCCCAAGCAAAGTTATCTACCTTTGAAGTTCAAGCTGACTTTGAAGTTGGCACAGCTCAGAGCTGTGTCCTGTGACCTCCAAAGGTCCCTTCCAACCTGGATGTTTCTGTGATTCTGTGATGCCATCTTATGTGCACAACTCCTCTTGAGTCAGGTGTCACCATGCAGAGGAAGAAATTTCATCCATACAAGGGTTCTTCCCTATCATTTTTCTTATATCAAATGTGCAGAGCAGGAAGCATGAAACAGAAATCTGAGGAATGGAGTCTTTTCCCTTTGGAAGGAGCGAAGGTAAAAACGACTCTGGAACTGAAGAAATAATAGCTTATGGCAGGGGTGAGAATTGGGCTGTGTCAGGAAGTTTCTCACACTGGGAAGATTTAACAAAGTAAGAAGCTATGGTTTGGCTCTACAAAACCTTAATTATGAAATTCTTCAATTAAGGACAACAATCTTGGTAAAAAAGGGGTTAAATATTCTGTGATCTCACAAGCATATTAGGAGAATTGTTGTAGTCTGTTTTGAAAATATATGGGCCTACAAGGGTTTGAAAGTGGTATAAACCCTTTGGAAGAATAAACCTTCTTGGCAGAGGGTTAATTTTGACCACAAACACATTACATGTTCAACAAACCTCATTTATAGCCCTGTTTGAAAAGGCTTAAAAAACACAGTTACTTTGTTCATTTATAGTGGATTTCAAAATCCAGTTTCACCATTCAGTTCAAACTGAGACATCCAAAGCAGGTTCATTACCATGACCTGAAAGAATCTCACCTGACCCAGCTCTCCTTCTTTTCTTTTTTACTCTGCACTTAAAATCAGAATAGTCTTCACGGTACATGAGAAGAGAAATAGGAGAGAGGAGGATCATGGTGTGCATATAGAGTGGGTAGAAGTGAGTAGGTTGGGAAGAGCTTCCTCTTCCTCGTGCGGATGGCCTCAGACCTCGTTACCCAGCTAATTTATCCCAACCTCAGGTTGAAGTCAGCTGCAGGTTTGAGGGAGATGTGAAACTTAGACCTTCAGCTGAGGAGGGAGTTACAGCAAAAGACTGTGATCTGAAAAATCTGGTGCTGTAAGCTACAGAGGTTTAAAAATGAACTACTGAGGTGCCACTCCAGGGAGACCCCAATTCTATGACCCTCTGGAACCCCAACACTTAACCGTTTTCCCTCCCTAGCTCCAGCCTCAGAGCTGTTGTACAAACAGCCATTCACACACAAGAACTTGAGTTGTTGCTTCATGGCTTTACTCCAGCTCAGTCTTTAATGAGCACATAATTGATACACTTATATTGATTTGGGGTTGGCTGTTTCATCCATGGAAAAATCCCGTTACAGTCCGCCAGCTGTGAGCATGGCTTACTTGGTTTAAAACTTCCAGACAAATCTGGGTCAAAGATTTCGGCTGGATCCTTTCATGGAGAAAAGTGACACACACCCAGCAATGTAACTGAATTTATCTTTTTGCCTGTTAATTTCAGTCTATTTACGCTGACTTAAATCAGTTTAGGATATGACCATATGTTTTTTGAGAGGAAATTGCTGCAGGAATTCTTGGGGCAAAGTGGGCAAAGCTGGTATTTACCTGTTTATCCCAGTTTACTGCAGCATTCACGGGGCATCAACCTTCAGAAACATTCGAGGAAGCACAACCAGCGCTAACACCGCAGTGTAACAGACAAACATGAGGCATACATAGTGCCGGAAAAACTTGGATCACAGAAGGGAAGATGTTGTGACCCTTGTAAGCCAATGGCTAATGGTTAAAGATTACCTGTTCTGGTCATTCTGACTACTAGATAGAGAAAGATTAACTGAAAGCAATAGGAAGTAGAGCAAAGGTATTTAACCTGGAAACCATGATCTCTTCTGATTTCTGCTGGGTCTCAGTAAACGACATCGATCTGAGTTTCCCAATCATCAAACTCGTTACATCAGTTCTAGATGGTCCTGGCATTCCCCATAACTATTCACCATCTGACACATCCAACAGGATTCAGGTTGAGGAGTTTTTTCAGATTATGGGTGTAACGATGTGCCGTCCATGGCATTTCTGTTTCCCCAGCAAAACAGTTGTGGATCGAATTTAGGCAATTATGGTGTAAGCCAATGGCTAACAGACAAATCTTATCTTTATTTACTGTCCCTCAGGGGGAGCTGCCCAGCCCCAGGTGAATTACTACCTCTGGAAACAGTGTTATTTGGCTCCTTAAGTCTTTCGCCCAGGTCAGCTGCACTGGGCCATTAGACTGAGAAATTAACTGTCCATCAGCAGTTATCAAAGGCACAGACCTTCCTTTTTCCTGACAACCACTTCTGCAGGCTGCCCACTTTAGGCAAAGCACTAATCCTATAAATTACAAGCCACGGCAAAATAAACTGCCTAGCAAGGGGCAGTTATGAAGAATTTAAGATTTTTGCACCTTCCCTTCCTTCCTGTGCTTTACCAGGAGGTGGATGGGCCTCCCCCTCCACACACAGAGGAGTGGCATGGCCTTAAACCTGCCCACAGATCATACGCAGTGTGTTATGCATTTGGGTCAGTGAATATCAGTTCATGGTGCTTCTCTGTAGTGATTTCTTACGGTCTGGCAGCCATGAAATGCATGAAATTTCATCAATATGCCATAAATGGCTTTCTGATCAAAGAAACACCTATCACAGCCTCTCGTCCCTGTCTGCAATCTCTCCAAACCACATTAGGTGCTGATATGCTACACACATGGGACACAAAAAGTTTAACCTTAGAACAGTAAGCAAAGGCTAGTCATTTCAAGACTATCACCCTAAATCATTTTGGACTCCAAATCCCAGTAGGATTATTATCTTATTCAGGAATTGCTGTCGTAAATCAGACCTTTGCTCAGCAGTGGCCTGGCCCACCCACCTCAGAAAAGAGGAAAAGCCCACTGAGCATTTGCTACCTCTTCTGGCCTACAGATTAATTTACTTACTTGCCTCTGCAAGTAAAGAAAGCTGTTTAAACCCCCTTCTCAGACCTCGAAGAGGCTTGAGTGGCCTGGAACCTGTTAATTGCCAGTCTGATCCCCTCAGAAGAGGTGGAGGGCCCCATGCCGTTGAACAGAGCCCCCACACCGCTCCATGGAGGGCAGCATGGCCGGCCGGCTGCAGCCCCCACCTCCGCCCCCGCAGGACAATGTGCTGCCTGAGAGGGGTGTGGGGCTGAGGCTGGGGGCAGCAGAACCCTCTGGAAGGGGCAGGGCTGAGGGCCTGTGGTCTGAGGTGATGTGTCCCCTTGGGTGCCATCTTGCCGTGGGCAGCTTTGGCCCATCGGTGCCCGCTCTGATGGCTGCTAGAGGCAGGGCCGGCAGCGCAGAGGCTGTGGCTGCAGGGCCATCCTTGCCAGCCCCAGGCACCTGCCACCAAGATGTCCCCACCTGGAAGGAGAGGTCAGACCATCTGTGGGGAGGGGGCATTGCAAGGTGAACTCAGCTCCTGTGGCCAGCGCCCAGGATGCTGGGGACAGGACTGTGGCAGCGAGCATTAGCAGTGAGGTGGGAAGGGTGTGCCGTGCCTTCTGCTTGCTGTGGCCAGCTCTAATTGATCGTTATTTATTTATACTTCTCAGTCCTTGGTGAAGATCATTCAGATGTGAGTCGTCACATTGCCCTGCCTCCCCTTGTGCTTCGGGTGGAACCCCTCATCTTACACAACCAACAAGCATTCACTGTAGACTTTTACACCTTTTTTATTATTTTTTCTCTTATAAGAATTGCAGACATAAAAGTTGGTTTGGCTTCTTGAAATATTGTGAAAACAATGTTGTTATAATTCGATGTGGAAAGTTTAACCCATTCTTCCTCTGCCAGTTTGGCCTGGCTCTGGCCAAACAGTGCCTGGAAAAAGAACTCCTTACAGCCAGCTTGTGTGATGAGAGTGCAGAGAGTAAAAGCTAAGAGTCAGACCGGGTAAGGCTACTTAAATGCAATTTGTTAGTGGGTTTTGTTTTTTCTTTTCTACATTCCGCTGTACCTCTTCCCCCAGTTGAACAGAAATATGATGTGGCTATAATATCAATGTTTTAGTGACAAGGATTGGTGACAAAATCAAAAATACTAATTACTCATCAAGTGTTTTACGTGACATTGCAAACACTTCCCTTGCTAGATGTAAGCTTTACACAGATAGCATACTAAGACTCATCAGAGAGTTTACTCATTTACTATCCTATGGACAATGAAACTGAATTTCACATGGTTACTCCAGGCCTAGATGCCATAGTTCTCCTGAACTGAAATTGTTTTCCCAAAATCCTGGTTTCAAGCCCTTAGCGAAAATAAAAACCTGCTGTTTCTTTTTCTGGTCTGTCTTTAGGGTAATTGCTGTTCCTACCAGCGGAACATGTCTGTAAGGCAGGGAACAGGCGTCCCAGGTGCCGCTGGTGTCCGTCGGCATAGCCTGGTGCAGGTGCCAAGCATCAAGTTCTTTGTGTGTCAGCAGTGAAAAGAGAAAGAGGACAAAAGGACAGAGAAACGTAAGGCAGCTGGTCCTGTAGAAGAGTTGAAAAGCTCTCTGTTTCAACAAGAAACGTGGGTTCCTTAAGCTGGTGACTGGAGAATGCTTGGGAAGGTCGGTTTCAGTTGGAAGCTGTGACGGCTGTAGGATTTGGTAACTGGCGGGTGCTAACTGTGGGCAGTTCACAGGTAACTTGCACATAGGAACAATGGGTGGGTGAAACATGGATCTTAAGCTCAAAGATACAATGAGGCAGCAGCAATTGCTGGCCTAGCACAGAGAATTGCAGCATTATTTAACAAAAATGTTGAAAGAGGAGTTATTAATCTACTTTCAGGCTGTAGAAACAGGGTTGGGGGTTACAGGGCTGTTTGGACAAACAAGAAATTAGCCAGTCTTCACTGGGATCAGATGTGACGGTACCTCAGTCCCGTTTGTGCAGACCTCCGAATCCTTGAAGGGCTACTTGGTGTGGCTATGTCTTCAGAACTGTCTCTGTTAGAGAAGCGTTGCCTATGGCACCAGGTATTAAATTTACTGAGTAGTAACAGCTGTGGAGGTAGAATAAGAAAAGGCTGTGGTTAATAGAGTCAGAGGCGGTCTTGTGTTCTGGCCTCTGAGCAGCCTGGGCAAGTGTGACAGTGTTTGTGTCCCTCCGCTTCTGAGGCTCCTGTTCCGAATGGGAGGGAGCTTCTGGGGGAGGTGGTTAGGGTAGGAGAATGGGGCCTTTTCAAAGGTCCCAGCTCTTGGGAACTGGTGAGTTTGCAGTGTACTAGCTAAGCAGTGTGGCACAGAGCTCACAGGAACAGTTTGCTGAGGTGTAATCCCGAAGGCAGTGTTGGTGGACAAGGCTAAGCATTCATGTCCCAGACTTTTAGAGGGTCTGGGCCTTACTAAATGCCCAGTTGATGTTTATGCCAGCATCTGCAGTGTATGCATCAGTAGAAGACCTTAGCTGTATGCGAAACGTTGACACTGGTGTCCTAGGATGTTGTCTTCTCCCCTGTTTGTGAGTCCTCCCTTTCACCGAAAGGCTGGAGGATGGCTACAGAGCGCCAGATCTCATGCAAGCATCACGGCCTCAGCCAAAATGTGTTCTGGCACGCTGCAAAGACAAGGAGGGGGCTGGGCTGAGGGGAGAGTTGCTGAGAGTGGCTGTATGGGCCACAGTGGCCCATACAGGGTTTTGAGGGGCGGTGTTTAGGGCGCATCAGGTGGCTGAGCATCACCCATACTCCAGGAGTCCAAAGCCTCAGGACCTGCTTTTGCAGGTGTCTGAGAATAAAGAACATCCTCCCCTCTACCTCATTGTGAAAATAATAATTTCTTGTAATGAGAAAAAAGGTCTGCAGAGTTGTCACCCTGGGTTTCAGGGAGCACCTTTGAGCTACCCAGGGAGGGAGGTAGCAGTGTCCTCTGAGGAACTGCCTTTGAGGTTTGTGAACGTTGGTCAGTTTTTAAGAACCACCTTCTTGTGTTTTGGGGTTTTTCAAGGACTTGCACAGGAGCAGGCATTCCCAGTGTGCCAAAGCCAAGCAAGTTAGGGCAGACGACCAGCTTGGCTGAATGGGGAGTCCTCTGGGATGATCTCTAGAGGCTAGGTCAGGCTTTGCAGGAGTACAGTGCTGTGGTGTGCCAGCAGCATTCTATGTCCAGCCCTGGAACAGGCCTCCTAGAGCAGTGGTCGATGCCCCAAGGGTGTTGGTGTTCAAGAGGTGTTTGGACAATGCCCTCAATAACATGCTTGAACTGTGGTCATGCTGTTGGACGAGATGACTCTTGTAGGTCACTCCCAAATTCAATTATTCTATCCCAAAAGGTCTGTGCACAAGCTTCCTTGGTTCTACATTGTAGTAAGCATTAGGTGCAAGTAAGAAATAACGGGATGGTCTGGGCTGTGTCTGTGTGACAGCGTGATCTTGAGCAAACAAGCCATGCCTCGGATGGCACTGGAACACCTGAGAAGGGTTAGTGTCACTCTTCCACCCAGGTCTGATTTCCCCGGTTGAAGCACTGAGACAGAGCATGGCTCTCAGCTGGCAGGAGTACTGAGCAGGACCTGCACTGTAAGGTAGTCTGGTCATGGGATGATCCAGGCTGGAAGGCCTGTTGGGAAGTCTCCGGACCACTCTCCCCAAAGCAGAGTTAGCTGTGGGGTCAGACTAAGCTGGTCAGGGCTGTATCCAGTTGGATCTTGAAATCCCCCCAGAGGGAGGCAGCACAGCCTGTCTGGGCAGCTGTTCCCAGTGTGAACAGATGTGATCCCGTGTATCAGCTGCTGAACAGAATGGCATCAGGTAAAACAACGGCTCTTGGACCTGACATGTTCCCTAGTGTCTGGACCTACACATGGAACATCAGTTCTTCCTTTCAACCTTGCAGTGTCAAACCGTTCCAGGTGGGATGCATTGTAAAGAGCAGGCTGCTCAAATTGAGGGCCGCTTTCTGCCAAAAGCTTTGGGAGTGACAGATTTAAAGGAGCACTATATACGCCAGAAATCCTCAGGAAATCTAAGAGGGACGTGCCAGAGACTGGGGGACCAGCCAGAGGCTCCCTGTGTATACTGGAGGATTTTGCTGAAAAGCACGGAGATGAGTGACTTTTTCTGTTAGAAGGAGCATGGGATACAGCCCTAAGTTGAGCAGCATCAACCACAGGTGTGCCAGAACTGGCTGAATTGCTTTTGCCCCAAAAGGTGAGGTTTTCTTCAAATGGAATTTTCCTGAAATGCATCATTTGAGAAGATGTTTCAGCTCAACTGGAAACTTCAAACCTAATAAAGCTTCAATTTAACTCATCTTTATTTAATTCTTGAAAACTGGCATGGGTCTTGCAGTTTGCATTAAAACAGGAAATGGTGCTTTTTAAGAGTTGATTAAAGTTACTCTTTTTTCATTTTGCATGCAGTTTTGGGTTGTTTTTTTTAACCCAGCTTTCAGATGCTGTGGTTGGGAGCATGAGAACAGGAGGAAACGTGGAGCAGTACAGGCTGCTATGTGTTGCTTTATCGAGTTCTCTGATCCAGCACCTATTGAAAGGATCCAAAGTGGAAGTGATGGGTCTTAATTTTTAATAAAAATCAACATTCTGTCTCTGTTTCTTTACTTCAGCGTTTTTAACGACAAATTTTGCAGTCCAGAGGACCTTGTGTTCCACGCATGACTGTTTTAACAAGTTCATTTGACTGACCCAGTAAAACCGTGGTGTGGCAGTTCAGACTTGTCTCATCTGGGCTATACCTCATGGAGGAACGTACCCAGCTTGTGTCTGACAGCCGCAGCCAGTGCACAAGTGCCTGCAAGAATTAACAAGTATGACACTAGGAAAGAGTTGGAATGCTTCTGTATGGAAAAAATCATGCATCCTAAATCGGAAGGATGCCATGGCCTTCAGAGAAGAGAAATCTGCTTGATAAGGGGCTTTTGCACAGACAGGAAATAGTGCAGATTGTTACAGAACTGGAGCTGTCAGGGTGAAAGGGGAATTCTTCACACAACCAAAAACCAAGCTGCAGGAGAGAAGAAAATGGAGTCAGTAGGCTGATTTTTGTCTCTAGGAGTTTCTCAGGATCTGTAGAAGGCTTTTCAGTAGGGTATAATTCACATTGCACAATGAGAGATTTGCTGAACCCTTGGCTTGAGTGTTTTGGGAGTTGTTACCCTCCTGCCCCCCCCGCTCTGCCAATAGACACTGATAGCCAGGAACAAACAGGCCACGCAGAAGGGGACCGGGTGAACTGACTGACTGGTCGTTGGACTCCCGTCCTTCGGGATGTGGACGGATGTGCTCAAACAAAGCTATTTAACCAGGTGCCAGTGGCACAGATAAAAGGTGGTATGGATACATATGTGTATATACACATCAGCCTTGGAAGCAAAAAGGAAAGAACAAAGGCATTTTTTTAATTAGCAGCAGTCCAACCGGAAAACCTGATGGCAATTCTTCCTGCAGATTAACTTCAAGTTGCTGTGACAATCAGAGGGGTCTTAGGTCTCCCCCTTCAATGCCAATCACGCTGGTCTTCTGTTGCTGTCAGACACCGCTGAGGTGTAAGGTGTTCTGGATTTTCTCAGTAACCCGTATTTGGCAGGCAGCGGGCGTACAAAGACTGCTGACTCCCCTGAAGGGCATTTCCCTGGCAGCTTGGTGGGATGCTGCTCACACTACCAGTCTCACCAATTCTCCCTGCAGACCCCACACCCTGATGCTGACTTACTGTGCCTGGGTTCTTTTCCTGGGCAAAAGATGCGTGGGTCCATACCAGAAACAGTTCCAGAGAGGTTGCTGCAGATCAAACTGCCGTTCTGTACCAAATGGAAGAAACTGCCACTTCCTAAACTGTGGTGAATAGATTGTAACTGTGTCTGGAGAGCTCTGAATTGCTTCTGCCTGCTCTAGTCTCTGTGGGATTAGATACTTGGGGTAGGCTTGGCTTTGATAGTTATTTGTCCTGGGAACAAAGGAGCAAGAGTAAGGGATGCAGTACGTTCAGACATGGTGGACAAGAGCTAAACAACGTTTAGGAGTGCATGTAGCACAGGTTCTTCACCCCTGTCTGGTACAGCCAAGTGAAGGCTCTGTAAGGTAAAGTTAAGAAAATGGGTCTTTGGAACGAGGTTGGAAGGAATTCCCATCAGTATTTCTCAGACCCATTCCTGACCCTGTGCTTATCTGCTCTGTGCAACTACTGGGGTTGAAAAATTAGGCGTTTATCATCAGAAAGAAAAAAAAATACTAAGCTACTTGTACTGATGCTGTCAGAAAACTGTTTGACATGCAACAAATAACAACTTTGTAGTAAGAGTAAGAAATTGAGATGATGAAGAAATACTTTACAGGTTGTTATAGGATCACAAACTGGTTTGGGTGGGAAGGGACCTTAAAGACCATCCAGTCCCACCCCCTGCCATGGGCAGGGACACCTTCCATAGCCCAGGGTGCTCCAAGCCTCATCCAGCCTGGCCTTGGACACTTCCAGGGATGGGGCATCCACAGCTTCTCTGGGAAGCTGTCCCAGTGCTCCCACCCTCTGCGGGAAGAATTCCTTCCTGATGTCCCATCTCCATCTCCCTCTTTCAATTTAAACCCGTCACCCCTTGTCCTGTCACTCCCTGCCCTTGGGAAAAGCCCTCCCAGCTTTCCTGTACCCCCCAGGCACTGGAAGGGGCTCTGAGGTCTCCCCGGAGCTTCCCTTCTCCAGGCTGAACCCCCCAACTCCCCCAGCCTGTCCCCATGGCAGAGGGGCTCCAGCCCTCGGAGCATCTCCGGGGCCTCCTCTGGACTCGCTCCAACAGCTCCGTGTCCTCCTGCTGTTGGGGCCCAGCGCTGGAGCAGAACTGCAGGGGGGTCTCCCCAGAGCGGAGCAGAGGGGCAGAATCCCCTCCCTCGCCCCCCTGGCCATGGGTATGTATCACCAAACTGCACTTCAGGGATTTGATATACTCTGTGGATGGGAGATTTGGGAACTGTATCAGATCTGATTTCTCTGGCTCCTGCAGTCGAGATCTGAGAGGCTCAACACCAAAGTGACTGTTAAAAGTGCTGAGGAGAAGGAGGCTCCTTGGGAAGCAGAGGGTATTTTTTCAATCTGTTATGGTTAAGTTAGGGATGAAGCAAAATCTTGCTTCTGTATTGGGAGAGACTCAAATTCTGGTTCAAACCGATTTAGAAGAACTGACACTGGCTCTTCAGCGTTCCTCTCTGTGCTTCGGTCCTGACTCATTTCTCCGTGTTCTACAAGCTGCTGAAGGCGTCTGGTGATGGTTCACCAGCAAAGGTTTTCATAGCAAACAGCACATCCTTCCCACGCTGCAGCCCCCGGCAGGGATAAGCAACGAGCCGTGGCCCCC